>NC_053163.1:71977023-72149523 GCF_016835505.1 Polypterus senegalus | reverse complement strand
CACTTAAAACTTTCTCTCTCGCAGTTTCGCTGAGTTTGTGTCAAACACCACCCTGACCATCTCATCTTCCTCTCCATAAGCACAGTCCTTCACCCGTGAATATTTACCCGTGGCAGTTTGCTATTGGATTGCCGCTGACGGACGGCCTTATATGGGCAGGCACTAAATTACAAACGCCAGCGGCAGCCTGTCTATGAACTTAATTTAAAGTGTAGGTTTACATCGGGCTGTGTTTCCTAAGTAGCAGAACTCATGAATATGATTGTATATGTCACTCGCTCGCTTCTTATTGTTTCGCTGCCTTCTCAATTATATAATGCATGTTTTCTTGAGCGCTTTTTTGAGGTCTTCCTGGTTTTCTATGTACTGCGTGATTACATGGGAGGCGTGATGATGTCACACTAAACTCCGCCCCCACGGCGTTGAAGCTCATCTCCATTACAGTAAATGGAGAAAAGCTGCTTCCAGTTATGACCATTACGCGTAGAATTTCGATATAAAACCTGCCCAACTTTTGTAAGGAAGCTGTAAGGAATGAACCTGCCAAATTTCAGCCTTCCACCCACACGGGAATTTGGAGAATTAGTGATGAGTCAGTGAGGGCTTTGCCTTTTATTAGTATAGATACATATATACACACACACACACACACACACACACACACACATACATACATATACACTAGCAGAATACCCGCGCTTCGCAGCGGAGAAGTAGTGTGTTAAAGAAGGTACTGAAAAGAAAGGAAAAATTTGAAAAACAACGTAACTTGATTGTTAATGTAATTGTTTTGTCATTGATATGAGTGTTGTTCTCATATCTATCTATCTATATATATATATACCAGCGCGTGGAGAAGTAGTGTGTTAAAGAAGGAAAGAGAAAGAAAAGGAAACATTTTAAAAATAATGTAACATGATTGTCAAAGTAATTGTTTTGTGTATTTGGCGGCAGTGTCACAAAGTTTTTTTCATCTAGCTGCATCGCTTTTTAGTGTTTTCTCACAGCTTGGATTGCTGCTGTCATATCTATACACACACACACATACATATCTTCATATCTATACACACACACACACACACACACACACATACATACATACATACATACATACATGTATATATATATATATATATATATATATATACACATACACATACATACATACATACATACATACACATACACATACTTGTGTGTATGTTTGTATGTGTCTATATGTGTGTGTATAGCTTTGGTCACTGAGTGCAAGGGAAAATAATAAAATATAGTCTATAAGTTATTAAACAGTAAAGCATTAACGTTTTAAGAAGTACAGGTACATTGAGCACTACTGGAGTGGTTTCAGGTAAACTACATTTTAAAGACTGTGTAACACAACAGGTAAGTAACTAACAGCAGCTAAAATGTATATGGATCATCTCTCGGTAGTTGATCCCTTTGAAAGCGCTACGACGGCTGTGGTATAGAAATTACATTTTCTATGTGAGCGTGGTAAATGTGCCTTACCGGCATTTAAAGAAAATTAGTTTTGTGTCCTCTGCAGTGTTAAGAGAGAAAGGCTTTGGTTTGGGATAAAAGGAAAAAAGGTGTAAAGAAAGGAAAGTTGCCTTTTTCTTTTATATAGTATAGAGAGATGTGTTAAGCTGGCGTTATGATCGCCTTTTGGGGACAGTCGCGGTGGGTCTTAATGTAGACTGGTGAGACGATCTATATAATTAATACATATAATAAAAAAGCAAAGCCCTCACTCACTCACTCATCACTAATTCTCCAACTTCCCGTGTGGGTGGAAGGCTGAAATTTGGCAGGTTCATTCCTTACAGCTTCCTTACAAAAGTTGGGCAGGTTTTATATCGAAATTCTACGCGTAATGGTCATAACTGGAAGCAGTTTTCTCCATTTACTGTAATGGAGATGAGCTTCAACGCCGTGGGGGAGTTTAGTGTGACATCATCACGCCTCCCACGTAATCACGCAGTACATAGAAAACCAGGAAGACCTCAAAAGCGCTGAAGAAAACATGCATTATATAATTGAGAGGCAGCGAAACAATAAGAAGCGGCGAGTGACATATACAACCATATTCATGAGTTCTGCTACTTGGAAACAAAGCACGATGTAAACCTACACTTTAAATTAAGTTCATAGACAGGCTGCCGCTGGCGTTTGTAATTTAGTGCCTGCCCATATAAGGCCGTCCGTCAGCGGCAATCAATAGCAAACTGCCACTAAATATTCACGGGTGAAGGACTGTGCTTATGGAGAGGAAGATGAGATGGTCAGGGTGGTGTTTGACACAAACTCAGCGAAACTGCGAGAGAAAGTTTTAAGTGCCAGGACTAAGGTAACATTAAATACAGCCATGGACATAGCGAGATGGCACCAGCACAGCTGGGAACCTTGATGCATGTACACGAGTGGCTCACGTGAACTGGCGCAGTGCACAGATAAAAGGCAACAGTTCCAAAGAGCTGAACAAAACCGAATTACACAATTGAAAGGCAGCAAAAATATGAAGCGTCTCATACATACAAGCATATTCATAAATCCAACTACTGCGGAAACAAAGCACCGTTGGAAAAAGTCAATGTCCGCTAAAGGAAGACAGTGTAAAAAACCCGTGCATGCAGTGTGTCAGGTCTCAGATAAAGAAGAAGGCGAGCTGTTTATTGATGCAGTAAGAAGCGAATCGATGAATGAAACCTGTCATCTTTACAGCGATTGACAAACACGGAATGTAACTTGAACACAACACATCCTACAAATCTGAACCTGATTGAAAGAAATAATGATAATCAAATCCTTGATGACAGCAACACTCAGTAACACTCACAAAACAAATACTGTATATTGACAGTCATGTTACGTTATTTTTAAAATGTTCCCTTTTCTTTTCTAGCTTTTTAACACACTACTTCTCGCTGCGATGCGGGTATATATATATATGTATATATATATATAACCCGATCTACATACTCGAATAATGGATACTTTATTAGCCATCAATGATTGTTTTGGTAAAGCCATACTCAGTGTATTCATTAGATGAGCGGTAAAAAGTAAGGCGAGGGGAGGATGACTTATTGAGGTATGCAGGCTGTAGTGCTTGTCAACTGTATCTGAATTGCGCGATCACATTTGAAAAAATATATCTTTTCAAGTTCTATTTAGTCCATATGTGTCAAACTCAAGGGCGCGGGCCACATCCGGCCAGTGTAATTATATCCGGCCCGAGATCATTTTATATACTGTATTATTGTTATTAAAGCCGGGTATATGAAGCGCTGGTAACACAATAAACTACAGATCCCATAATGCAGCGCTTCAGCTGCCTTGCCGTTACTTACGCGTTAATCAAGTCTACCTTAAGATGCTGCAAGTTATTGCGAAGCTATCTCACACGATGCTGAAGAGAAAAGTTGATTCTGAAAATAGAGCCTTTAAAACCGATGGGAGGCTGAGTATATGTTTACTGAACCCGTGTGTCTCATTTGTGGAGCTAATGTGGCTGTAATTACAGAATTTAATCTAAGGCGGCACTATAAAACAAAACATCAGGGTAACCTGAAAGACCTGAATGCAATGCAGAAGATACAGAAAGCAGAAGAATTAAATAAGAATCTGACACTTCAGCGGACGTTTTACCCGTGCACAATCACAAAGTGATTTCAATTGAGCTGCTTTTATGGGAGACACAACCACTTGCCCCACTTTCCCTATTACCAAGTAATGTTAAACCAAGTCGTCACTACGGTGTTCCCAAATCGCACTTTGCTGATAAACTGGCGCACTGAGTTTGCACGGCGCTTTGGTGACTTTGAAGAACAAAAAAAGTCCGTCTACATGCGGCTCGAACCTTGTGCATGTTTGGTAGCACATATCTGTGTGAGAAGCTCTTCTCAGTGATAAAGACTAACAAAACAGCACACAGGAGTCGCCTCACTGATGAGCACCTGCAATCCATCCTGAGAATCTCCACAACACAGAACCTCACACCAAACAGAAACGAACCTGTTGCCAAAAAGATGCCAGGCGTCCAGCTCTAAAATGACATATGAGCAAAGACAACTGAATGATTTGATTTGTTATTGCTGAAAGGAACACATTTTATTTATATTTCCAGGTTTTGTTATGCAGCATGTTCATATTTGAATTTGTATAATTTTGACAGGATATATTTTTATGGAGAGCAAAATCTTTTGGGATATTTAAAATCTAAGTTTATTTTTATAAAATATAAAATTACATAAGAGTAAAGAAATTTGAATGTTTGTTCTTTTAATGTTTACTTTATTTCTAACTTGTATAATTTAGACAGGATATATTTTTATGGAGAGCAAAATATTATAAGTTGTTTAAGGTTTGAGTTGATTTATTCAGGAATAATATTCCTGTCTGTTTTACCATTCCTACCAAAGATATTTCTGTCGACTAAATAAAAATTCCTTCTATTTAAAATTTAAATAGAACTTGAACAAATCGATAGTTCATAATATCACGCAGACTTGCGTAAGGCGGGTGTCATCCGTTTTAACAAACAGCGTATTGCACTGATCTGAAATAGCTGTGTGTGTATATATGTAGATATATATGTATATATATATATATATATATATATATATATATATATATATATATATATATGTGTATATATGTGTGTATATATGTATGTGTGTATGTATATGTATGTGTATATGTATAGATATGTATATATATATATGTTTGTGTGTGTAAATAATATATATTCACTTTTTCACAACAGTGACAAAACAATAACATTGACAATCATGTTACGTTATTTTCAAAATGTTTCCTTTTCTTTTTCATTGCTTCTTTAACACACTACTTCTCTGCTGCCTTGGCTATTTGCTAGTATATACATATATATATACATATACATATATATATATACATACACATATACATATATATATATACATACACATATATATATATATACATACACATATATATATATATATACATACACATATATACATATATATATATACATACACATATATACATACACATATATACATATATACATATACATATACATATACATATACATATACATATATATACACACATATACAGTGGAGGAAATAATTATTTGACCCCTCACTGATTTTGTAAGTTTGTCCAATGACAAAGAAATGAAAAGTCTCAGAACAGTATCATTTCAATGGTAGGTTTATTTCAACAGTGGCAGATTGCACATCAAAAGGAAAATCGAAAAAATAACTTTAAATAAAAGATAGAAATTGATTTGCATTTCATTGAGGGAAATAAGTGTTTGAACCCCTACCAACCATTAAGAGTTCTGGCTCCCACAGAGTGGTTAGACACTTCTACTCAATTAGTCACCCTCATTAAGGACACCTGTCTTAACTAGTCACCTGTATAAAAGACACCTGTCCACAGAATCAATCAATCAAGCAGACTCCACACTCTACAACATGGGAAAGACCAAAGAGCTGTCCAAGGATGTCAGAGACAAAATTGTAGACCTGCACAAGGCTGGAATGGGCTACAAAACCATTAGCAAGAAGCTGGGAGAGAAGGTGACAACTGTTGGTGCGATTGTTCGAAAATGGAAGGAGCACAAAATGACCATCAATCGACCTCGCTCTGGGGCTCCACGCAAGATCTCACCTCGTGGGGTGTCAATGGTTCTGAGAAAGGTGAAAAAGAATCCTAGAACTACACGGGAGGAGTTAGTTAATGACCTCAAATTAGCAGGGACCACAGTCACCAAGAAAACCATTGGAAACACATTACACCGCAATGGATTAAAATCCTGCAGGGCTCGCAAGGTCCCCCTGCTCAAGAAGGCACGTGTGCAGGCCCGTCTGAAGTTTGCCAATGAACACCTGAATGATTCAGAGAGTGACTGGGAGAATGTGCTGTGGTCTGATGAGACCAAAATAGACCTCTTTGGCATTAACTCAACTAGCTGTGTTTGGAGAAAGAAAAATGCTGCCTATGACCCCCAAAACACCGTCCCCACCGTCAAGCATGGGGTGGAAACATTTTGCTTTGGGGTGTTTTTCTGCTAAGGGCACAGGACAACTTAATCGCATTAACGGGAAAATGGACGGAGCCATGTATCGCGTGAAATCCTGAGCGACAATCTCCTTCCCTCTGCCAGGAAACTGAAAATGGGTCGTGGATGGGTGTTCCAGCACAAATGACCCAAAACATACAGCAAAGGCAACAAAGGAGTGGCTCAAGAAGCAGCACATTAAGGTCATGGAGTGGCCTAGTCAGTCTCCGGACCTTAATCCAATAGAAAACCTATGGAGGAGCTCAAGCTCAGAGTAGCACAGAGACAGCCTCGAAACCTTAGGGATTTAGAGATGATCTGCAAAGAGGAGTGGACCAACATTCCTCCTAAAATGTGCGCAAACTTGGTCGTCAATTACAAGAAACGTTTGACCTCTGTGCTTGCAAACAAGGGTTTTTCCACTAAGTATTAAGTCTTTTTTTGTTAGAGGGTTCAAAAACTTATTTCCCTCAATGAAATGCAAATCAATTTCTATCTTTTATTTAAAGTTATTTTTTCGTTTTTCCTTGTGATGTACAATCTGCAACTGTTGAAATAAACCTACCATTGAAATGATACTGTTCTGAGACTTTTCATTTCTTTGTCATTGGACAAACTTACAAAATCAGTGAGGGGTCAAATAATTATTTCCTCCACTGTATATATCTATATATATATATATATATATATACATACATATATATACACACACACATATACACACATACATACATACACACACACACACACACACATACATACATATACAGTAATCCCTCCTCGATCGCAGGGGTTGCGTTCCAGAACCCCCCGCGATAGATGAAAATCCGCGAAATAGAAACCATATGTTTGTATGGTTCTTTTTTTATATTTTAAGCCCTTATAAAAACTCTCCCACACTATTAACATTATTAGAGCCCTCTAGACATGAAATAACACCCTTTAGTCAAAAGTTTAAATTGTGCTCCATGACAAGACAGAGATGACAGTTCTTTCTCACAATTAAAAGAATGCAAACAAATCTTCTCTTAAAAGGAGCGCCGTCAGGAGCAGAGAATGTCAGAGAGAGAGAGAGAGCGAGATAAAAGAAAACTATCAAAAAAATCAATATGTGCTTTTAAGTATGCCGAAGCACCGCGATAAAGCAGCATTTTGTAGAGTAGCGTCCGTATCCTCTAGGCAAACAGTCTCTGTGCAAACAGCCCCTCTGCTCACACCCCCTTCGTCAGGCGCGGAGAATGTCAGAGAGGGTGAGAGAGAGAGAAAAGCAAACAATCAAGCACTGCGTGGTAAGCATATCTTATATCATTGAGGAGTTTTAGTTAATATGTAATACATACTTTGATTAGGTAGCTTATAAGCCATCCGCCAGTAGCGTCCCTTGTATGAAATCAACTGGGCAAACAAATTGAGGAAGCATGCACCATAAATTAAAAGACCCACTGTCCGCAGAAATCCGCGAACCAGCGAAAAATCCATGACATATTTAGATATGCTTACTTTCTAATTACCGCGATAGAGTGAAGCTGCGAAAGTCGAAGCGCGATATAGCGAGGGATTACTGTATATACACATATATATACATACACATATATATATATATATATATATATATATATATATATATATATATATATATATATATATACACACATACATACAAGTAAACACAAAATGCAGTTTTTAAATGATGGTTTTATTATTTAGGGAGAAAAAACCCAAACCTACATGACCCTGTGTGAAAAGTAATTGCCCCTTGTTAAAAAATAACCTAACTGTGGTGTATCACACCTGAGTTCAATATCCGTAGCCACCCCCAGGACTGATTACTGCCACACCTGTTTCAATCAGGTTTGAATTTTTTTTTCTCCCTAAATAATAAAAACCATTATTTAAAAACTGCATTTTGTGTTTACTTGTGTTATATTTGACTAATGGTTAAATGTGTTTGATGATCAGAAACATTTTGTGTGACAAACATGCAAAAGAATAAGAAATCAGGAAGGGGCAACTAGTTATTCACACCAATGTATATTATTTTTATTTATTTATATATATATATATATATATATATATATATATATATATATATATATATATATATATATATATATATATATATATATATATATATATATATATATATATATATATATATATATATTTTCTTATTCTTTTGCATAAGAGGCATTGGTGGTTGTCGAAAGGTGTAAAATATTTGGCCATTTCGGTACACTTGAAAGCGACAACCAAACAATTCAGCAGCAGCCATCAACTCACATGCAGAACCATAGGTGAAGGGCTTAAGCATTTCACTCTTATAGTGCTCCTGTGTAGTATAATTATCTCCTGTACCATCATCAGACCACACCTTGAACCTGTCCCAGTCATTCAATACATAAGGCACAATGTTCCTCCAGATATCAAGACTGAGCCTGATATGGCTATGCAATATGTAACAAAGAGAATGGAAAAGGTAGGTGCCATCTCTGGGCATGGAAACCACTTGGTAAGTGACAGTTCTTTGATCGATGGTGATCACCTCGATAGACATGTTAGTGTTGGTACGGTTGTAACAATAAAGGAAATGGGTATCTGAACAATGTAAAGTAAGTCTAAAATACCTACACAATAACTATAATCACGATAAATGAATAAAACAGCAGAGAAACCGTGGATTAAATAAAAAGGCTGTAGTTATCAGCAGGGAGACATGAATCCCGTGGCGAAGCAAGGAAGGGAATGTAGAGACCGGAGAGGCGGACAGGCTTATATAGGCAGGCAGCCAACAACGTGGGAGGCGTTGGGATGGGGGACCCAATGCTGCCTCACATGGTGACCGAGCTGCAGGCTATGGACGTATATATGTACGTAAATAGGATTCAGTTAGCGTTGGGAACCCGTGTACCAAATTTCTTGAAGATGGGCCCATAAGTAACAAAGACCATTAGAAAGTTCAATATGGCGGCCGACAGTGGCATTATACCACTGAAATACGTACATCGGTTTTGGTTAGCGCAGGGAAGTCACCTACCAAATTTCGTGAAGATGGGGCCATAAATAAGAAAGTTCAACATGGCGGACGTTGTTGACCGTTATGACCGAAATGAAACCTGCAAACTTTTGTAAGTACGCTGTAAGGAATGAGCCTGCCAAATGTCAGCCTTCTACCTACACGGGAAGTTGGAGAGTCAGTGAGTCAGTCAGTCAGTCAGTGAGGGCTTTGCCTTTTATTAGTATAGATTATATATAATATATATTACTTAAAAAATGTTAGTGTAGTGCAATTGAAAAGCTATTAATCTGAAGCAACATTATTTTTATCAGTTAAAGATCAGAGAAGAGTACTTATAAGCATTATTTGTCAATTAAAGGATGAGTGCTGAAGTTGCTAATAAAAAAATCAAGCCATCAGAAAACAAAAACACTTTGTTATTTCATTATCCTAAACAGATAATTGTGAAACAGTATCAAAGATGACAAAAGATGGGTCACCTGATCATCAAAAGGAAGCCTATGAAGTTGAATCACCCAAAAAATAATACATCACTGAAAACAACTATTTAAGAATTGTTCATTTTGAGACATATATCACAGCAAATATGTAAGATATGAGAGTAAAATTTACTCAACCATTTCTTCAAAATCTAATGCACACAGATCTTTGCACCAGCAGAGGTCTTGTACAAGATAGAGGTAAGAGACACTTTTGCAGTTCAGTTTTTCTTTTATTGGTAGAGAAATGAGAAAACAATGCAGAGTGCATACTTTCCAATGTCTTTGTTTAAAATTTCAAAAACAATTTTCCTCTAAAAAACTTTTCCAAAAGGAAAATAATTCCTTGTACATCTTCCAGATTAGTGCTCAGAAATGTTTAAATTATCAGTTTTCTTCCTTTTAAAACCACATAACCATTCACAAATATCAAAATGCAAAGAAATGTGGTGTGTAGGAGGAAAGAAGTTAGAACTGTGCCTTTTTTCTCATACTCGATTCCCTGATTTTCTGAAGTTGAAATCAATTACCTTCCTTCTTGTCTGTTTGGGTCTCCGCCGCTTCTCTGAGTACTTCCTCTCTGTTTTGGTGTGATCATCATCGTCTGAACTGCTGCTTATTCTCCTGATTGTCTGTCTTGTCTGCCTTTTGGGAGGCTGCAGATTTATCCCAGCATCAGCGGTCCAATCTGAATACTCACTGGACGAGTTGCTGAAATCAAAAGTCCAAATGGTAAAAGCTTAAAGATCAGAAAGTCCTAATTTTTTGTTCAATTTCTATATAAAGAAGGATGACAGGGAAGAATTCAACATTGTGCTTCATAGTGTTGAAGACCTCAACTACCAAACTACAATTCCAAAACACTATTACTGCCTTTTTCAGCAATACTGATTGTAGCATAAAACAGTTCATTATATGTCTTTGCAGTACTCGGGGTGGGAGGTGGGGGTGGGAATGAGAGAGAATGTTGCCATTTCAACCTCTTAACAAAAAAGCACTTTGACAGCAGATGTAATCACAAACTAAAGACACTGAAGGCTCTCCTTTCCTTTGGTTTAGGTACAAATCGAAACCAAAAGTGCGGAAATAACCTGCCACTCTGTGCAAATTTAAACTAACCCAAGTACAGGGGAATAAAAGATCTTAAGCCTGAGGGAAAGAAAAAGCAAACATACTAGTGAAGAGCATTAACAAAAAAAGTGGGAAAACAAACCGACAGGTATTATGTAAATTAGATTCAATTGACAGGAAATACCCATACAGACCTTTTTACATGTGAAATAAAAATGCAATACTCTCATAACTCGTTTAATCCACTTAAAGGCCTTACACAGAGGTGAAATAATCCCATATATAATTGTGTTTTTCTAATATATAAATTCCAATATAACCAGGTTGTTCCAGTAACTGCAGGTTTGATTTAAAAATGCACCTTCACTGCTATTTTAGTTTAAATAAAAGGGTTTCTGTCTGGTCCTGCATTTTCTCAACCACAAAATAAAAAGTACAAGATCACAAAGTTCACAGTAATTCATAGTTGACATGTTTTGTTACTACTTTTAATCTAATCAGGATTTCTTTTGCAGGATGAAAATAAAATTACAAACAGTTAAGATTACAGATTTGCATTTCATGTATTTTTTGTTTATTTTCAAGCACCACTTAGTCATTTGTTTTTCAGCTTATTGTTTACATCATCATACTAAGTAACCTTTGCAGCTACCATAAAGAAAAGATATTTGAAAGAAGTAAACCAATATATTTTCACATACAGTCTTTACAATCCACTTTCACAGGCCAAAAAAATAAAAATAATTTATTCAGAAAGCATTTCATTCTTATTTCAAATTAAGCATTTTATGAAGAATGATAAACTACCATAAATATACGTTCTTGTTAAAACATTAATTGAAACATAGACAAAAGACTAACCTGGAACTGGTCTCACTTTGCCACTCTGGTTCACCTTCTTCTGAAGAAGCATTTCTTACTTCCTCCCTGTCATATTCCTATAAAAGTAAGAAATCTAATTACTAGTGTTTTACACAGAACTTTGCAATAAAAGAAAAACAAATATCAAACTACTACTTCACATTAATTATTTAGAACACTTAATATGCACCACAGTTAATATTATCTAAAAAATACCAGACCATTAAATTGTTTTAGGTCATGGCAATACCTAGTTTCTAATCTGTTAGAGACATTCATTCCTCAAAATAATCTTAATTTTTCCTTGTTACTCCTGTAAACATCATTATGTTGCAGTTTAAATGGGGAAAAAAAAAATCTACAGGGTGCCAAAAAAAAAAAACAACCCAATGTATACACAGTTTGAATAATTATAAATACAATGTTTATGAAGACCACACTGCAACTGGTGGTAATTTGAACTAACTGCAGGAATAAGACATGCCATGCATTTGAAAGGACCAGTTTTATTTCCAGCAGTATGGAACACCTCCCCAGTACCATCATAATGTGAGGGCCTATCTTGACAAAGATTTGCCAAATACAGTGCAACCTTGAGATACAAATGCCCCAACATACGAGCTGTCACTAGGTCGATTTTTTGCCTTGAGTTATGAGCCAAAATTCGAGATACGAGGCATCAAAGAGCTTGTCCCCGCACATTCCGAGGAACTGACGACAGAGGAGTTGATGGAACTACAGACGCAGCAACATACAGAGGTTCTGCAGGAGATAGGTATCGCAGAGGAGCTCATCTCTTGAAGTGAGATAAAGGAAGTGTTGGCAATGTGGGAAAGGTTTATGACTTTGACTTTATTGAAAAGAAACACCCTGAAAAAGTTGCAACTGGTTGTGCAGTGGCACTATTTAATGACACTTGCCTAACTCATTTCAGAAACATTCTAAAAAGGGAGGAAAAAAAAGCTCCTTGGACAGGTTTCTATTGAAATGCCCTACGAATGAAAGTGACAAAAGCATGGCAAAAAAGAAAAAAACAAACTAGCGAAGAAAAAAATTGAAGTGTGACGATGCGGGTTCGCTACATGCTCCCATCTTGCTTCTATGAGCCCTTGAACTCGAAACCGCTGGTAATCTCACTGATGAGCTAGGTAGGGAGGCACAACAATGAAGCAAGGGGATGGTACAAAAAGTGCAAAGTGCTTTTGTTTAAAACAGCAACAACAAAGTGTCCAAATTAAATAAAGTGCAGTGTATCAAAAGTCTTCATTAAATAATCCATTAAAACAAGTGAAAAGGTGGAGGTTAAAATCCAATACAAAATAAACCCTTTAAAACCCAAGGTTATAACGATGGTTAGAAGCAGTCTCTTCAAAACACAAAGCACGGTGCCTTTATACTGGTGACTCCCCTGCTTCTTCCGTCCAGGCTATGCACAAGGGGAGCCACCCTACCTGCAGCTGACCTTCTCTATGCCTTCTCCTGCTGGACTGATCACCTTGCCGATACCTGGCTCCAGATCATGAAATGAGCTCCCCAAACGACCAGGGCACTCACGCTGAAAGGGTTCATTTCCCAAGTCCTGAATCCCGCTGCCTTTGCTAGCCTTATGCGTCGAGCCATCCTCCTTCTGGTCACTCCAGCTCTTCAAAATGCTCAGCGCGCAGTGACCACTGCCAACTGCTCCCAGGGTACTGGCCAAAAACCCCACAAGGGCTCACTGTCACGGTCTCCAACCATACTACCACGCAGATTATTTATTTAAAAAGCGGCCTTTTTGACATGAGCTGTGGACCTGCTACACCACATGAAGTGAAAGAAAAAAAATAAGACAATACACTAATTGGCTCCGCCAACATCTGTTTATTTCTTTAGATTCTCTTTTATGTATTAGGTTTTATTTTGTTTGTATACAATATTTGTTCATTATAAATACATTTTTCTTATGTTGAACACATTTAATAAAAATTGTGGTGTGTTTTGGGGGCTGGCACGAATTAATCTCATTTCAATCAATTTCAGTAGGGAAAATTGATTTGAGATACGAGCATTTTAACTTACGAGCTCAGTCATGGAATGAATTAAACTCTTATCTCAAGGTACACTGTAAATGGATTGGGCAAAGATGTGGCCCTCCATTGACTTTTTTATTTTCTCCAAAAATTTGGTCATGTCAAAGATAAGGTTTATCTAACAAAACCACAACAATTGAAAAACTGAAAACAGTCAACGAAACGGAATGTGGCAAAATACCAAATTAAAAGATCAGTGATGTTTGCAAATCCATTGGTGCATGTTATTAACTGTGCCTGGACCAGAGCAGCCAGTAGCTCAAACACTTGAAGTTTAACGGATTATACATTTGTTGTCTTTAATTTCAATTCGAAGACCTGGATGCATCTTAATAAACCTTTTATTAATATTCATTTAAAGTGAGTATACATTTTTTGGGACACCCAGTATATATCAAAATAGATAAAATACATATAGATGGAGGCAGATTTTGCATGGAGGTAAGTGTAGGCTACTTTAATGTGCATCAGGCCACCATGGCAGATTCTGGCTCCTGTTGCCCATAATCCCAGCTTGAATGACCATGATATTATTTTTATACAGTACTTTACATTGTGCCAGTTAGGGCACTGGACTTAAAATGCAAAAATATGCAGGTTCACTTCCTGTCGTTAATAAACTTTCTTACAAAATGCTACATTTCTTCTACATTTTCCCTCTTTATTTTGCCCAAAGCCACTGTCTCTGTTTAAGAAAAAAGCCCCATTTCTCGTTACTGGTGCTACCACCACGACCACAATGCTTTACAGTATTAGCTGTGCTCTTTAGATAAAGTCCTTTGCTTTTCTCCACTTCTTATGTATTGTCTCGATAGTGTTCCATGATAGATATATGTAAGATCTTCAGAATTCTTTTCTCTCTCTCTCTTCTGATCTGTACCTCCCTATAATAAGATTCTTTGGATCTTTCAAAATTATCCAACAAAGATAATGTACCTTTAGTCATAAATAAGTATTTCTGTTGGATTTCCATAATCAGAAATTTTGATTACAGTGTACAAAATTGGCATCCACTATTTGTACACAAACACTTCAGAAGCTGAACAATTTAAAAAAAATATTAATTTCCTGAATTCATATTAGCTTTATGTCTAGTACTTACATCTTCAGAGATTTCGGAGTCTTCTTCAGCATGTGTATTCTGTAGTCTGTCCTGAGGATGACTGTCAATGGCAGATCGAGTTTGATATGCATGTTGTCTCCTGCGTTGCTTTCTTCTCAGAAAGCGTGCATTAGAATCCTGTTGCTCACTCTATTGATGAAAATGTTTTAATATAAAACATCAAGATATGACATCATCTTAAACAATCGTTTTATTAACTAAAGAAACATCAGAGCTAAAGAAATTTGAGTGTTTTTAATATATTTATACTCCATAGTACACTTACAAAGGCTTTGAGAAAAGGCCACATTCGTGTTGTGTTATTTGAGTTTGAGCACAAACATGAAAGACACGGATGGGAAGTTATAATAAAAATGTTTCTGGTTGTTTTAACTGCATTTATCACTGCCATATTCATTAATGTGGACGGATTCCACAAATCATTTGATTTGACAAATTCAGATGGCTGAATAAAGGGGGGTTGGGGGGATGGGGGTTGGAATCTTCCCTGAGACATTTGTGATGACAGTGTGAACGTAGCCAAAGTTTGCCTGTTATGTACATATCACAATTTCAAACCAAAAAAATGACAATTATTTAAAAATTGTTCAGGGTAAACATGCATTTATAGTTTTTGACTTGACTACAGGTGTGTAAGCTGCGGCACTTCTGCTTAACTGAATGGACCAAATGTGTTTCATAGACAAATAAGGCAACAAAGGCAAGTTCTTTCATGTTTTGTGTAGATAAGGCATGAGCCAAAAGATTTTACAAAAGTAAATTTTTGTAAAGTACATTTTTACAAAAGTAAAATTGATGAATTAACAGGTAACTAGATAATTAGACGGTGAAATTATTACATCTGATGAATTTTTGAAAATGTCAAGCCATATCAAAAACCAAATTCTGAATTGTTACTCCCATTTTTATGTGTTAGAACAGTCTCTGTGCAGAACATCTCAAGCTTTCAGCACATGACAGAGACCCACAATCCAAAACAATTCCCCTGCTTGAAGTCTTGCACTACCCTTTACTGTTGAGTTTACAAAGCAGAAAACCACACTCTGGATAATGTATACTGTAAAAGGGATGAAGGAGCTAAACCATTCTGGAAAGGCTGTCAGTTTCATTAGTGATAAACAGATACTAATCAAACATAAATACATATACATATCTTGTTACAGGAAGAGATGTATAACTACAAAATGGCAATTTGAGAAATATAAAAATTGTTACAAAGTGGTACGGAAGTGAGCCTAATGAAGCCATTCAAAGTTTAAATTTAAAAATATTTATAACATATTTAAGACATTTCAAAATTATTCTGTACATTTACACCTGTGAGACCTTAGCTGTTACTATTACATTACTATATATAAATCTAACTCCTTTATTACCACACTAATTTTCTGTCAAGTTTCCTGGAATATATAGTGAATTACTGGAATAATCTTAATTCTAAAAGTACTTTTTTTGGGAAATGTACTTTTGTGAATGTATAGTGGAAAAAAAAAAACAACAGAAAGCTATTTGCTTTCATTTGAATAATGTTTATGCTTTACCTTTGTTAACATAAATTGATGGCTCATCCATCATACAACCCACTAGATCCTAACTACAGGGCCACAGGGGTCTGCTGGAGCAAATCCCAGCCAACACAGGGCGCAAGGCATGAAACAAACCCCAGGCAGGGCGCCAGCCCACCGAAGTGACGGTTCATACAAAATGTAATTACATTACCATCAGTCAAACTTGCTTCCAAGTTTTTAACTTCTAAATGTTGCAGCCTTGACATTTATGTAATCATATGACATAGATATAAAACTTGTTACCTTCTGTATTGTCTGGGATGGCTTTCGTCTCCTCTCTACAGTATAAAGTGCACATTCAGCTTCGCCCTTTGCTGCTCGATTTTCCTCCATAAATCTGCAAACATATCACAACAATAAAGATCACTTAAGAAAAACTCAAACTGCTTCAGAAGCAAAGCATTAGCCAAGTGCAATACAATAAAAATTTTCAAAAACACACAAAAGAAAACTAAAGAAAGGTTAACAGTACTTTCCATTAAAAACAAATTTAACAAGTGTCAAAATGCTCTGTACACTACTTTACACAGCATTTTTTGTAGGACATACTACATTATAATAAAAAGCTTCCATTGTAACAATGATCAACTATATTTAGTCTCTATGGGCGGTATGGCTCTCCACTTAGCTGTGTTCAATCAGCCAAGTCAATCTGTGAGTTGCCCAAGTTATCCACAGATCTATATGGATTTTCTTCAGGCAATCTAACATTGCTGAAAAACTAGCATATTATTTTTAAATACTCCGAGGAATACGGACAAAAGTGGAAATGTGTGCATGCACAAAAAAAATTTAAATCAATCATAAGCCAACTTCCATGCACTTCTGCTCCATAAACTCAGGTCAACATGAAATGCAAGTACGGGGAAAGAAGAATTTCAGTGAATGCGAAGTGGAGGCAACGAAAAATGTACTATTTATTGACTTAAGTAGTGGTATAAACTACAAAAGGAAGTTGATCAAGTGATATAGAGTGGCAGAAACATTTGAAAGTTCAAGTTCAGAAAGCCACATAGTGCCTGAAATAAAAAAAAAAGTGGTCAGATATCAAAGTCACTGTGAAAAGGTGAGCTGTAGCCTACCATCTGAGTGCCATATGGAAGCATATTAGGGTACACCGGGGGCTGGGGGGGGGTGGGGGGTGGAAATAGGTACACAATGAAGGGAAAAGAAGGTTGAAATTTTAATTATAATCTAAAAAATTCCCACTTTAATCTCGCAGTTCATGTCATTAAAAGTAGAATATCGCAAATGTCATCTTAAAATCGGTTTAATTTACTAGTTTCTCAAAGCCCATCGTAACTGAAGTATCACATTAAATGCTTCTTATTCTATATGTTTAATCTCTGACGCAAAAGCTCAGCTGTAGAAGCGAGTGTCCCTGTGAGTGGAGAGGACAATGGGACACAGTAGACTTGAAAGTGATGTAGAAGACTTTCATCAATCTTTTACCATTGATTTCAGATAATATTAGTTATCCAGGGTTCATTTTGAAAGCAGCAGACAGTGTGCACACAAGCCCATGGATCTGCTCCAGCCATGGAAATGAGTGTTCCCTGTAGGGAATAGGATGCAGACACATAGTGGAGAAGATTATATAGAAAACTATACATATGACCTTTTAAAATCAATTTTACATATTTTTCCTCTCCAGTGTTCATTTTGTAATCATCAGTCAGAGGGAACACATTTTACGGCTCTACAGCAGCCATGGAAAATGAGCGTCCCGACCAGTGGACGAGACACGTTTTCATTCCAATAGTTTTAATGACTTACATGGCGAAAGTGAAATTTGAATTCAACAACTAAACCTTTCCCGTGGATTTTTCCCCCATTTTTATTCCCAGGAAAAACCACCTGTGTAAATGTTTAAGAGCAAGCTGTCACTTATAGCATGACAATGGATTGCTACATTTATTTTAACGAGCTGTCTTTTAAATGTCTTTGGAAAGTGTTACTGGGTGTCGAGCAATGTACAAACCGGATTCCAAAAAAGTTAGGACACTATACAAATCGTGAATAAAAACTGAATGCAATGATGTGGAGGTGCCAACTTCTAATATTTTATTCAGAATAGAAAATAAATCACGGAACAAAAGTTTAAACTGAGAAAATGTATCATTTTAAGGTAAAAATATGTTGATTCAGAATTTCATGGTGTCAACAAATCCCAAAAAAGTTGGGACAAGGCCATTTTCACCACTGTGTGGCATCTCCCCTTCTTCTTACAACACTCAACAGACGTCTGGGGACCGAGGAGACCAGTTTCTCAAGTTTAGAAATAGGAATGCTCTCCCATTCTTGTCTAATACAGGCCTTAAACTGTTCAATCGTCTTGGGCCTTCTTTATCGCACCTTCCTCTGTATGATGCGCCAAATGTTCTCTATAGGTGAAAGATCTGGACTGCAGACTGGCCATTTCAGTACCCGGATCCTTCTCCTACGCAGCCATGATGTTGTGATTGATGCAGAATGTGGTCTGGCATTATTTTGTTGAAAAATGCAGGGTCTTCCCTGAAAGAGATGACGTCTGGATGGGAGCATATGTTGTTCTAGAACCTGAATATATTTTTCTGCATTGATGGTGCCTTTCCACTCTCACACTGCCACTCTGAGAAGCTCTTTTTATACCCAATCATGTTGCCAATTGACCTAATTAGTGTTTATTGGTCTTCCAGCTCTTCGTTATGCTCAAATTTACATTTTCCAGCCTCTTATTGCTACTTGTCCCAAATTTTTTGGGATTTGCTGACACCGTCAAATTTTGAATCAACATATATTTCCTTTGAAATGATACATTTACTCGGATTAAACGTTTGATCTATCATCTACGTTCTATTACAAATAAAATATTGACATTTGCCATCTCCACATCATTGCATTCAGTTTTTATTCACAATTTGTTTAGTGTCCCAACTTTTTTGGAATCCGGTTTGTATTATTATTACGGATATTTTACTAAATCTTACTATCCACGTTTCTTTGTTGATGATCCCCGTTGAAGAATTTTTTGGTAACAGAACAGTAAACACGTCAAAACGACTGAAAACACACCTGACGACTGGTATTTTTCAATATCATTTTAACAAAGATTACTGTCCGCCCTCAATCACAGAACACCCCAGTAAAACGTCAATAGCGTTTCATATACCTGCAGCCTTAGAACGCAGACATCAGGACATCGCTGCACGTGTGTGTTTACTAATAGATATGACAGCATTTTGCACGGAGCGTGCGTTTAAACAAATTGATTAAGATCAGTGATTTTCAATGGTTCACATATTTACCGTAAGATTTTTTTAAAGCAAACTAATTATAAACTTCTTTGAAGAAATTTGACACAAAATAAGTCTACGACGCAGATTCTATACCATTTTATAGGAATTTTACATCATTTTAATAATATACATATGTGGACTATAAAGTAATACATGTATAATTTTATGCATTTTAACCAGTTGACATCTCTCAACTTGTTAAAATGTTGAATATAATTAATTTATATGAACCTTTACTTCAATAATATACACATTATGTTTGCATTGCGTGTGCACCTTGCTGTGTAATTATTTCAATGAACTCGTGGTATTCTCCCTATTCATACCCCACTACGCAGCTGCTGAATTTGATCATGCATTCACACGTATAATAATAATAATAATAATATTACTACTATTATTATTATTGTTATTAATTCCTTACTACTCAAAGCAATTTGTAAAAATAAACAAGTAAATAAATAATATAACAGAAAAGAAGCCCCCCGGACACAAGCCAGTGATCATTTAACTGTGAGTCAGCAATCTTACTCTTGCCACGCGCACTATAATTTTGAGCACTAGTTTAGTTATTTTATACTGTCATAAACAAATTATATCAAAAAGTTTTTTTAAAAAGCCAATTTGAAGCAAAGATGGTAAGTAATAACTATTTTCTTTTGTAAGTCAATCAAAAATGCTTAAGCCTAAAAAAAGATCGCCCTGTCAAAATAACAGACTCTTTCACCTTGTTGCCGTGAATCATCTTTAAATTAAATGCTGCCAATAAGGAATAATAGAAATCACCACTCTGCTTTCTAACTTTGACAAACTAAAGTTTTATTGGGTGAAAAAAATGATCGTCCGTGACAGATACACTTACTCAGTAGTGTGTACGACCCATGATGTGCGAGTTTGAGTGTTTGTGTTGTATACGCGCGTGTGTGTGTGGTTTTCTACGTTTTATAATAAAAACAGACATCAGTTATTTGTGAAGCAGGAATATTCTGATAACTCTGGTCCCTGATCACTGATAAACATTCAGAAGAAACAGTGCTATTCCAGTGTTTTCCTCCATAACATCCTTTCAGCAAACTGGACTAAGTTCCTTGCTGAAACAGATCGCCCATTAGTGAAATGCAGCCAATACGGAATAATAGAAATCACCGGGCGGCTATTGAGGTGAAAAAATGGGAGGTACTGCGGTTGCGATCAATGCTTTCTGGTTACTCAGCTTTAGAGAAGAATCTGTTTTATGGGGTGAAAAAAATGATCGTCCGTGACAGATACGCTTAATCAGTAATATGTGCGACCCACGATTTGTGAGTGTGTACCTGCTTGTGTGTGGTATTGTTCGTTTTACTATAAAAACAGTTAAGCATCAGTTATTTGTGAAGCGGGAATATTCTGGTCATTTTGATCCCTGATCAACATTTAAAGAAAGAGAGCAACTCCAGTGTTTTCCTCCATAACATCCTTTCAGCAAACAGGACTAAGTATCTTGCTGAAGCAGATTGCCCTTTATTGAAATGCTGCCAATACGGAATAACAGATATCACAGGGCGGCTTTTCACCAATGATAAACCAGCGTCTCATGAGGTGAAAAAATAGGACGTACTGTGGTTGCGATTAATTCTTTCTGGTAACTCTGCTCTTGAGAAGAATCTGTCATGGGTGGGACAAGAGGGAGAGAGTGAGGCAGGTACAATGAGCCGGGGCGGGACGGAGCGAGGCGAAGAGGCGGGTATCTGTGCGAGTGTTTTAAATGAAAGGAAAAAAAAGTGCTTTGAAATCGAGGACCCCCAACCCAAGTGGGCTTACAAAACAAAACGCAACAGACAGGCATATGCTACTTGTATAAAATGTGCACAATAATTACAACAGTGTTGAAGCAATGACGAAGCGAAAGGGAGCTGCTAAACATGGGTGGCCGCGTCGTGCCTGCACATAAATCGCAACCAATGTATATATCTGAACGGATCTATCTGAACCAATATATATATCAGAACGGATGTATCTGAACCGATGTATATATCTAAACCAATCTATTTTAACCAATATATATGTTTAAACCAATGTATCTCAACCAATATATATATTTCAACCAATGTATATATTTGAATGGATATATTCAAACCAATGTATATATCTGAATGGATGTATTAAAACCAATGTATCTGAACCGATATATATATATCTGAACCAATGTATATTCTCTCTCTCTGCAGGTGGCTGGGTGTGGTCACCAATCAGCCACCTACTTAAGGAGCCGCCGCTCTGTAATCAAGGCTGGAGTCGGGTGAGGAGGAGGACAAGGTCGTGGCAGAGGAGGCGAGGAGAGGCCCGAGTGTTTGTGTGTGGACTGTGAATTTTGACTTTGGGGAGACTGGGGGGTTGGTGGCGGTGCACTTTTGTAATATAGTTGTAAATAAACGTGGGTGGGATTAAAACGGTGTCTGTCCGGGCCACCCCACCATACCATACCATACCATACCATACATACACACACACATATATACTAGCAAAATACCCGCGCTTCGCAGCGGAGAAGTAGTGTGTTAAAGAAGCAATGAAAAAGAAAAGGAAACATTTTGAAAATAACGTAACATGATTGTCAATGTAATTGTTTTGTCACTGTTGTGAGTGATGAGTGTTGTTGTCATATATATATATATATATATATATATATACACACACACACACACACACACACACATATACACATATACATATATACACATACACACACATATATACACACATATATACACACATATATACACACATATACATATACATACATATCTACATATATACACACACAGCTATTTCGTATCAGTGCAATACGCTGCTTGTTAAAACGGATAACTCCGCTCTTACGTGCAAGTCTGCGTGGATATTATGAACTATCGATTTGTTCAAGTTCTATTTAAATTTTAAATAGAAGGAATTTTTATTTAGTCGACAGAAATATCTTTGGTAGGAATGGTAAAAACAGACAGGAATATTATTCCTGAATAAATCAACTCAAACCTTAAACAACTTATAATATTTTGCTCTCCATAAAATATATCCTGTCTAAATTATACAAGTTAGAAATAAAGTAAACGTTAAAAGAACAAACATTCAAATTTCTTTACTCTTATGTAATTTTATATAAAAAATAAACTTACATTTTAAATATCCCAAAAGATTTTGCTCTCCATAAAAATATATCCTGTCAAAATTATACAAATTCAAATATGAACATGCTGCATAACAAAACCTAGAAATATAAATAAAATGTGTTCCTTTCAGCAATAACAAATCAAATCATTCAGTTGTCTTTGCTCATATGTCATTTTAGAGCTGGACGCCTGGCATCTTTTTTTGGCAACAAGTTCGTTTCTGTTTGGTGTGAGGTTCTGTGTTGTGGAGATTCTCAGGATGGACTGCAGGTGCTCATCAGTGAGGCGACTCCTGTGTGCTGTTTTGTTAGTTACATGCACAAGGTTCGAGCCGCATGTAGACGGACTTTTTTTGATCTTCAAAGTCACCAAAGCGCCGTGCAAACTCAGTGCGCTCAGTTTATCAGCAAAGTGCGTATTTGGGAACACCGTAGTGACGACTTGGTTTAACATTACTTGGCAACAGGGAAAGTGGGGCAAGTTGCATTTGTGTCTCCCATAAAAGCAGCTTCACTTGAAATCACTTTGTGATTGTGCACGGGTAAAAATGTCCGCTGAAGTGTCAGATTCTTATTTAATTCTTCTGCTTTCTGTATCTTCTGCATTGCATTCAGGTTACCCTGATGTTTCGTCTCATAGTGCCATCTTAAATTCTGTAATTACAGCCACATTAGCTCCACAAATGAGACACACGGGTTCAGTAAACATATACTCAGCCTCCCATCGGTTTTTAAAGGCTCTATTTTCAGAATCAACTTTTCTTTTCAGCATCGTGTGAGCTAGCCGCAATAACTTGCAGCATCATAAGCTACACTTGATTAACGCGGTAAGTGTTCGGCAAGGCAGCTGAAGCGCTGCATTATGGGATCTGTAGTTTATTGTGTTACCAGCGCTTCATATACCCGGGCCATTAATAACAATAATACAGTATATAAAATGATCTCCTTGAGTTTGACACATATGGACTAAATAGAACTTGAAAAGATATATTTTTTCAAATGTGATTGCGCAATTCAGATAGAGTTGACGCGCACTACAGCCTGCATGCCTCAATAAGTCATCCTCCCCTCGCTCTTACTTTTTTACCATTCATCTAATGAATACACTGAGTATGGCTTTACCAAAACAATCATTGATGGCGAATAAAGTATCCATTATTCGAGTATGTAGATCGGGATATATATATATATACATATATATATATACCAGCGTATCATGAGAAGTAGTGTGTTAAAAAGCTAGAAAAGAAAAGGGAACATTTTAAAAATAACGTAACATGACTGTCAATATACAGTATTTGTTTTGTGAGTGTTACTGAGTGTTGCGGTCATCAAGGTTTTGATTATCATTATTTCTTTCAATCAGGTTCGTATTTGTAGGATGTGTTGTGTTCAAGTTACATTCCGTGTTTGTCAATCATTGTAAAGATGACAGGTTTCATTCATCGATTTGTTTCTTACTGCATCAATAAACAGCTCTTCTTCTTTATCTGAGACCTGACACACTGCATGCACGGGTTTTTGTTTTTTTTTACACTGTCTTCCTTTAGCGGGATATTGACTTTTTCCAACCTGTGCTTTGTTTCCACAGTAGTTGGATTAATGAATATGCTTGTATGTATCAGACGCTTCATATTTTTTGCTGCCTTTTCAATTGTGTAATTCGGTTTTTGTTCAGCGCTCTTTGGAACTGTTGCTTTTTATCTGTGCACTGCGTCAGTTCACGTGAGCCACTCGGTGTACATGCATCGAAGGTTCCCAGCTGTGTTGGTGCCATCTCGTGGTATATCCATGGCTGTATTTAATGTTACCTTAGTCCTGGCACTTAAAACTTTCTCTCGCAGTTTCGCTGAGTTTGTGTCAAACATCACCCTGACCATCTCATCTTCCTCTCCATAAGCACAGTCCTTCACCCGTGAATATTTACCTGTGGCAGTTTGCTATTGGATTGCCGCTGACGGACGGCCTTATATGGGCAGGCACTAAATTACAAACGCCAGCGGCAGCCTGTCTATGAACTGAATTTAAAGTGTAGGTTTACATCGTGCTTTGTTTCAGTAGCAGAACTCATGAATATGGTTGTATATGTCACTCGCTTCGCTTCTTATTGTTTCGCTGCCTTCTCAATTATATAATGCATGTTTTCTTCAGTGCTTTGAGGTCTTCCTGGTTTTCTATGTACTGCGTGATTACGTGGGAGGCGTGATGCTGTCACACGAAACTCCGCCCCAACGGCGTTGAAGCTCATCTCCATTACAGTAAATGGAGAAAAACTGCTTCCAGTTATGACCATTACGCGTAGAATTTCAATATAAAACCTGCCCAACTTTTGTAAGGAATGAACCTGCCAAATTTCAGCCTTCCACCCACACGGGAAGTTGGAGAATTAGTGATGAGTGAGTGAGGGCTTTGCCTTTTATATTATATATATATATATATATATATATATATATATATATATATATATATATATATATATATATATATATATATATATATATATATATATATATATATATATATATATATATATATATATATATATACACACACATACAGTATTCCTCGCTATATCGCTTGACTTTCGGTTTCACTCTATTGCGAATTTTAAATGTAAGCACATCTAAATATATATCACAGATTTTTCGCTGGTTCGCGGATTTCTGCAGACACTGGGTCTTTTAATTTATGCTACACGCTTCCTCAGTTTGTTTGCCCTGTTGATTTCATACAAGGGACGCTATTGGCGGATGGCTTAGAAGCTACCCAATCAGAGCATGTATTACATATTAACTAAAACTCCTCAATACTATAAGATATGCATCCCGCGCGGAGCTTGATTGTTTGCTTGTCTCTGCCTCTCTCTCACCCTCTCTGACATTCTCTGCGCCTGATGGAGAGGCTGTTTGCACAGAGGCTGTTTGCTTAAAAGATACCGACGCTCCTCTAAAAATGCCGCTTTATTGCGGTGCTCGGCATATTTAAAAGCACAAAAGCACACGTATTGATTTTTTGATTGTTGCTTTAATCTCGCTCTCTCTCTCTGACGTTCTCTGCCCCGACGGAGGAGATGCGAGCAGAGGGGCTGTTTGCACAGAGGCTGTTTGCTTAGAAGATACTAACGCTCCTCTAAAAAATGCCGCGGCAAACTTAAAAGCACAAGTATTGATTTTTTGATTGTTTGCTTTTCTTTGCGAGCTCTCTCTCTCTCTCCCTCTGAAATTCTCTGCTCCTGAAGAGAAGAAGATCTATTTGCATTCTTTTAATTGTGAGAAAGAACTGTCATCTCTGTCTTGTCATGGAGGACAGTTTAAATTTTGACTAAAGGGTGTTATTTCATGTCTAGAGGGCTCTAATAATGTTAACAGTGTGGGAGAGTTTATAAGGGCTTAAAATATATAAAAATAACTACACAAACATATGGTTTCTACTTCGCGGATTTCCGTCTATCGGGGGGTTCTGGAACGCATAAACCCCGCGATCGAGGAGGGATTACTGTATATATCTCTATCTCTACATATCTATCTCTCTATATCTACATAACTATATATAGATATCGATATATATTAGATAGATATATATCTCTATCAGCAACACTCATGACAATGACAACACAATTACATTGTCAATCATGTTATTAAATGTTTTTTCTTTTTTTCATTACTTCTTTAACACACTACTTCTCCGCTGCAAAGCGCGCTTATTTTGCTAGTCTTTCTATAAAATAACAATAATAATATGATAAAACAATGAAAAATATACAGTATGAAAGCATAAGTACAATATACATGTACATACTGTGCAGATAGTGCAAATGGCTCATAAAGTGGCTCAAGTTGTGCAATATTACAGCTGTTGTGCAAGTTTACAGTGAGGCAATTTTAAGTACAAACAGTTCTATCAGGAGTGTTTGATGGACTGATTGAGTATGTTTATCGCTCTTGGGATGAAGCTGTTTGAGTCTCGAGGTCCATGCAGGAAAGACTCTGAAGTGTTTGCCGTATGGGAGAAGTTCAAGTACTCTGCGCATGGCTCAGTGGAATCCATGGAGATGCTGGTGGCTTTCCTTATGCAGCATGTGCTATAAATATCCTCCAGGGCTGGAAGCTGTATCCCAATGATCATCTACGCTTTTAACACAAACAGGCATAGAGCTTTCCGATCAGCTGCTGTACAGCTGTGATTCCACACTCAGATACAATGGGTTAAAAGAGTTGTGCACCGAGAGTAACAATGCTAATGCCTTAAATTTATAAAAAATATGCAGTTAATTTTTGTGTATTTGATAAAGCCCGTGTCATGGATGTGAATCTAAAAAAATAAAAGGGAAACCACACAGTAACAGTAGCAATGCTTGGAGGCTGGGTGCCGCCAATTTGCAAAAGCAAGTAGAAACTTGTGTACGCAATGGGTTGTGCTGCTGTGAGAATGTGCGTGGCTTACACCAAGTTTAGTTTTTATACATCGCAATGTGAGCGAAGAAACAGGCGTACAAACCATTTATACAGGAGGCCCCTAGTCTGTAAATAAAGGGAGGAAAAAGAAAAAGACGGAAGGTTGTAGAGTGAGGAAGTCAGCAGGAAGCAGTGTAGAAAGGACTGGTGTGAGCGAGCGCGTGCTTGCAGGCAGGCAGCTGGACAGTGAGCCCAAGTAGGGATGTTTGACTGACACTCGGTGGGGCAGAAGGAAGCAGTCACTCCAGCTAAGCGATCAAGGAGCAGGAGTGACCAGAAGGACGACAGGCCGCATAAGGCCGAGAAGGCAGTGGGGGTCACCAGTTAAAGAATACACCAGGCTTGTTTTTAAAAGAGACTACTTCCAGCATTATTTTAACCTTGTATTTAATACTTTTTCTATTGGATTTTAACCACCACTTCTTTTTTATGGGGTTATTTATTTATTGTAAGATTCTGAAAGCACTGCACTTTATTTAATTTGGACTTTGTTTTTGATTGTTGTTTTGTTGATTTTAATAAAAGCACTTGGCACTTTTTACACCATCCCCCTTGTTCCATTGTACTGTAGTGCCTCACTGGTCATGCTCATCGGTAACATTACCAACGGTGATGGTTTAAGGGCTCCCAGAACAGAGATGGGAGCATGCAGCGAACCTGCATCATCACAGACCTCAAAACTGTAATCTCCTCTCCACCCAGTTCCTCCTTACTTCCTTCATGCCAGAACTCGACTCATGCAAGGTTAGTTTTTGTATAAATTATGGATTTTTCAAATGTAAATTTTTTTCCCCGTGCTTAAAAGTCATAGGAAAAAAAAAAAAGTGTTTACAGCGAGTGGTTCGTAAGGCTATAGCGTGAACTCTTGCAATGTTAGTTTTTTCTGTTCAAGGTTTTCTCAATGTTATTCAATGTTTTTACATTTAGTTTACTATTACACTGTGCATTCTATGGTATAATTAACTATTTTTGTTCTTAAAAATCTTCTAAAAAAATATATATTTACATATAGTTTGTAACGTCAGGAACGCATTAATTGTATTTACATACAATCCTATGGGGGAAAATTACTCCGGGTCACGACCAAATCGGGTTGCGACCAGAGTTTTGGAACAAATTACGGTCGTGACCCGAAGTTCCATTGTAAGTATAAAATAACCACAATTAATAATTAAACTATCTTGGGGCTAGGTTGGTGGGGGTGGTCTTGGAGGTTAAAGAAACATGCATTGTTTTTGGAAGACACACAAGCTTTTTATTTTAAACTTCTAAAATAAAACTTTTTGGAAAAAAAAAAACAAAACCTGAAAATTTACTTACTTGCTAGTCAGTGTAAACCATAACAATGAATATACATCCAATATAGCACATAAGTAAAACTACAGAAGTCAGAAAAATACTGAATAATTAATTTCAATAATCAGATAGGCAGTCATGACTTACTTTTTAAATATAAAATATAAAAATACTGAATGCATGCTAACTCAGTGTACAAGTAAAGGCCTTTAAGGCCATGTGTTACTTATGGTGCTTCTATCCTCTTCATTTTATTTCTACAGGAGTGACTTTTTGCTTTTGTAAATCTGTCCAGCTTCACAGTTAGAAAAATGTTTAACCTCATGATTTCATGCAGAAATGAGAGAAAGAAAGTGGACATAATAGAAACCAATAGTGACCAATCGTGTAAAATGGCACATGATGTGGAAAAAAAATTAATGGAAAAAAGGATTAAAAAAAAAGTCCCATAATCCATATCAGCATTCCAGATATACAGGTGCCCGTCATAAAATTAGAATATCATGACAAAGTTGATTTATTTCAGTAATTCCATTCAAAAAGTGAAACTTGTATATTAGATTCATTCATTACACACAGACTGGTGTATTTCAAATGTTTATTTATTTTAATTTTGATGATTATAACTGACAACTAATGAAAGTCCCAAATTCAGTAACTCGGAAAATTAGAATATCAATTAAGACCTGTTCAGCCTGTTAATTTTACACCATGATCCTCAACAGGACATAATAGTAACACACAAGACAATGATTGAAGTTACTTAGCAACAATTAATAATCTTACTGTAATCAAATCATGCATTATAATCTTTATTTCTTACTAGCTGTATTATTTAGCTTTGCCTGGGAAATTTTCTAAGTCAATGGGCCTCAAAAACAATTCCATTGGTTAATTGCATGTATTTAAGAACTATGTTACCAAGTCCTTTTGTGCATACAACATGTATGTATGTATGTATATATATATATTTTTTAATCGGGGCTAATATTAGTTCACTTGATCTGCTTATGAACATGCTACATATAGTTCTTGGATGTGCTTGTGTGAAAGACTGCAGCAAAACTCTGTAACATTACCAAATTCCACTTTAATGTAAAAGTGATTTAGAGAGGATTCTAGGAAAGTTAAAAACTAAAAACCTTGACTCTCCATTATTAAAACCTAAAATTAGTACTGCCTCAGTACACAGTGGATTTAAATTAATGCCTTACCACAAAAAATTACTAATTACTTTCTCACTGAAAATGGATTTACTTACTATGATTTTTTTTGTTACCCCAAGTATCAATTTAACTGATTACCAATACATATTGTACTAACATAGCTGGTGTGTTTTAGTTTTTCAATGAAAAGAAAACTAACATGTTATCAAATGAATAATACTGTAATTTAATAATTAAACAAGTTAAGACTTTAAATGATCCCAAAAAACAAATATCTGGTCCTCTGTCACCTTCTCAAGTGTACACGCAGGCAGATTAGGTAAAGATAGAGAGAGATTGAGAGAGAGAGATATAAAGAGAGATAGAGAGATACTTTATTAATCCCAAGGGGAAATTCACATAATCCAGCAGCAGTATACTGATACAAAGAAACAATATTAAATTAAATAGTAATAAAAATGAAAAAAATTAAAAATTAATGTTCGCATTTACTCCCCCGTGTGGAATTGAAGAGTCGCATAGTGTGGGGGAGGAACGATCTTCTCAGTCTGTCAGTGGAGCAGGACAGTGACAAAATAATGATTATATAACATAGTTCATGTTATCTTAAATATGAAAAATAAAAACTTTACTGGTAACAAATTTGTTATATCATGCACTCTCATCTGTTGATTATATTAAGATAGATATATTTTAGGGGGATTACGGAATGAATAAATGAATCAATGCTCACGTATATCCTGAGGAAGGCATCAATTAATGAAATGTATTAAATTGAAATGTATTTATCTGCACATAATATGTAGCATTTAATGCAGATTATTGTTATACAACCAGGAGTGTGGTTGTCATAGGATTATCCAGCTTTATTTTTGTCTTTTAATCTCTATGAGTTTCAATTTGAAATTGGTATGGTATATTTAATGGCTGACACAAAGAGTTCCTACTGTACAGGCTATATATGACCACATAATAGTATTTAGTCAAAAGAAGGAAAAAAATGGAAATACAAAACTTATTTTCATTAAAATTCTGTGTAAAAGCAAACACATCTATTTGCTTTCTAAGGATGTACAACATGAAGATTTCTTTAATGGACACGAAGAAATTACTACTCATTTGACAGGTCCAAGTAGGCAATTTGGGAAGCTTATCTGCATATGAATGTGACCCGTTAGAGAGCCAAAGTAACATACAGCGTCTTTCCAGTTAAGTTTTGGGAGAAGGAGCTGTCAGTCTGAAAATGTGCTATTGAGTTGAGGACAAACACAGCAGGGATTCATGCATTTATTGACAAACATTGTCTTATCAAGCAATCACTGAAATACTGAGGCAAGTCTCTTAAGCTTTAGAAAGTCAAAATTCCGATCCTTCGAAATCTGAAGAATGAGGCATTTTAAAAATCACACTAAATAAAGATCTGTACTGCATATCACTTTAAGAAAACAAAAGTTGCAAATGTTTATCTGAAAAGTCTGAAAGTGAAACTGCCCTATAAAGCAATCACTGAGGCATAAAGAGACAAGTGTGTAACAGTTTCAATGCAAAACTTCTGCTGGCTTTTCACTGGATAAACATACGATCTTTGAAACAAAGGCAATCTTTTGCTGCTTTCCAATTACCTCAGAAGTTGCACTTCAAAACTGGGAATGACGGTACAGCCTAGGTGATCGCTTTCCAGTAAAATATTCAGAAAACCAATATGAACACGAAAACGTTTGTTGCGCTTTCACAATACAGACAAGTACTGAACAAATATGCCCCACTTTAACTGATCTACCCTGTTAAACTTTAGTTTCAAATTTGGAATTTCCAATTAGTTTTTTTTTTCTTTTTAATTTCACAGGGTGTGGGAAGAGAGATTTGCTCACTAGCCATGTTTGCCATTAAGCCACTGTTAGCAATACCAGTTGATTAATGCAATATGCTGTATTTTGTGCATCCAAACACCACAGTAACATGTGCACAGTTAGAAGTTGGACCTATGTGAACGACTAATTTAATGAAACACAAATAGACAGACATGCTAATAAGCTGTATAAAATACAGATTACGCTTACTGTTGATGCATTGTGCACCATCTTTGAATTTTGAGGTTGGGGTTGGTGAAGCCATCCCAACCTTATGAGTAGGAAATCTGACTTTTGGGGGCATTCCAGTTGAAATTTCCTACTGGGAACTCAAATTTCAACTTCCCTTTTCAGATGGAATTCAGCATTAGCGAAAGTGAAAACTAGGAGTAGGCTGAGCAGAGGTTATTTTGATGGCGGGGGAAATTTAGAAAAACATAGAATACATTTTAACAGGAAAATTGTGATCTTTAGCTATACCAGCACATGGAATTAATACAACATGCAATTATTTAGCATGTACATTGTTGAGGCTCAATTTGTTTACCTTCATTGTGCAAATCAGACAAGCGTAGTGGTTTTTCAAACAGTGGTCTTTAACACGAAATGAATAAGCATTCTTTCCTTCAGAAAAATTCAGCATCATATCATTGGTGGCGGTTCAACCGATACCGGTGCATATATGAAGACCAAACATTTTCCCGCAGACCATTTTTACTGGTTGGACTGTATTCAAAAGCACCAACTTGTTCTCGGGATATTCATCAGCTGAAGAAAAAGTAAATGCTTCATTTTCTTCAATTGCGGCTTGGCTCTAATTAATTTGCAGTGCTTAAGTTTTAAAAAAAATTAAAAAGTAATGGTGATATGAGGGTGGACAATAGTATTAACTTATTCAACAACAGAAGACTAGGCACTAAAGAAAAAAAAAAAAATGTATACTCAGTTTTTCTCATATTTATTATCAGAACGACAACAATACACAATTTTTTCCTCCACTTCAAACCACTCGTTTTACCACAGGAAACCATCTCCCCCACTCTTCTAATCATGCTTGACTTACAAAAGAGGGGAAACCCACCACTTTGCAAATGCTGCTTATGGGTCGTCAAGTAATTTAAAGGTTAAACTTGGCCCCAAGGCCATAAAGGTTGAGAAACAGTGCCAATAGTGGGGCAATGAAATTGCTATCCTAAAGTGGCTGAAGTGGGGATTGGGTAGACGACAACATGCAGTAGTTACTTCATTTGATGACATGTCTTATTTGCTTATACTTTTATGTAAACTTTGAGATTGCTGATGAAATCAGCTGGGGAACCACACTGGCCAAATTGTAGCCCTCCACTTCAGCCTATTGGAGAGGGTGGGGGTTAATATATTGGGGCGAGCGGCAGAGGGTGGTACCCAGTCGAGAAGGATTAAGGGACCGCCCTGGTGGCTATGGGGACCACAGGAAAGGAGCATGGAAGCTCAACCCTATAGGGGCCCGTGGTCACCACCAGGGGGCGCCCAGATGCCGGAGGAACCCTGGCCCTTAGCACTGCCGCCACACCCGGAAGTGCTGGGGGGGGGAAGACGACCAGGGACACACGGAGTGCTTCCCGGGTGCACAGCCGCCACTTCCGCCACACCAGGGAATGCCGGCAGGAGTTCGTTGGGAGGCACCTGGGGCACATCCAGGTGAATATAAAAAGGGCTGCCTCCCTCCATTCAATGGCTGGGGTTGGGTGGAAGGACAGAGCTCGGAGGAGAGGAGTGGAGGCTGACCAGAAGAGAAAGGCATTGTAAGAGGCCTGGACTGAGGGTGCTGTGGGTGGTGTGTGCTGTTTCACTGTAAATATTGTGTAAATAAACGTGTGGTGGTGCTTATAATGATGGCTACCTGTCTGTGTCTGCTTCCACAATATATTAATTGTCTTTCTTGCAGGAAACTGACTACACTCACAGCCACAACACCTGGTAAACACTTAAAACACATCTTTCAGCTTTGCGCTTTGCCAAACTTTACTCCTTTCACTTTGCTTCGGCAGATGGCTTTTATTTCCATAAACATGCACGTTAAATTTCTCAGTAAGTGCTGTGGCAAAACTGAAGATGTGGTGTGTTAAAATGTCTCACTCAAGAGCATTATAAATGGCAAATACTGATAAATCAAGGATGCATGTGTCTGCATCATTTTTTTCATTCTAAAAGGTCATCAAATTTCAATTAAATCAGCCAAAGGAATTTGAGATTTTGTGGTGTTTAGTTTTATTATTGCAAGGGTTTTTTTTAACATTAACTTTTGATTTACCACTAGATTTATAGCTAACAGGAAATAGTGTTTTTGTTGATTAGTGAGTGAGTGAACTTTGCATTTTACATGTGTGCATTAAGAATTATTTAGTTAACAGATTTCATATTTCTTTCAATTATTGCATATTTTTAATCATACCTGCTAATATTAGGGTGAAGCTCATTGACAACAACACGACGACTCCATGCAATAAGATCTCTTTCAGTGGCCATCTGACTTCGAGGTGCATTCTGGTGCATTTGCCGGACTCCTTCAATCTGCCCATTGCGTCGTAAACCAATGTTAGGTGGAGATCCCATCTCTGCGCTAAGACCTCTTGAACCCACTGAAAAATAAAGGCACACTATAAGAGATAATGTACACCACCAATAGATTTTCAAATTATTTCAGTCCAATATTCAAAATGACATGCTTACAATTTTAAACTGATAATATACTTTCCACAGACATTTACAATGGACATTGGGGTTGTTTATTAATCACATCCCCAAATTGGAATCATAAGAATATGTGCAATGTCACAGTCACAAAAGCTACAACATTGGTATCTGTTGTAACAATCACTAAACAATTTGTCAGCAATTAACTCGGTAACAAGGAGATGCATCCTGTACTAAAAGTTTGGTAAAGAGAATAATAAAGTTTGCAATTAAAATAGTATAGAAGGTACTGAAAAAGTGAAACTAAATATTCCCATATTTATACTAGGTATACACTAACGCCTACATTTCTTTCTAACAATCAACATATTAGCTGCAACACAAACCTATGGCTTGGAAATCACAAGAAGAAAAGTGGTTTAAACACAAACACGTTCAATGTTTTTCCTGAGGCAACCATGCTGTGCTTAAATGAGTAAAAGTGAAAATAAAGAACATTTTTTGATACTGATGTTTATGCGCTTTCGCCCAATTGTCCTGTCATCAAAGAAGAATGATTTCAACTACATTAAAAATTTTCATATCCCCAAAAAAATCTAAAAAAAGCACCATCTAACAAATAAAGCTACCAACATCAACTACTTATGTTTTAATAATAAAAAAAAAATTAAGGCCACAGATTTGTCCATTCACCCACTTTACTACCATTGTCCTCAAATAAGATGGATGGCAGAGTCAAAGCCAACTGCTGTAACACCATTCTCAGAAAAAACGCATTCTTCTATTAAAGATCAAGTGGCCAGATAACCTGGCCGCGGTGGCGACAAATGCCAATAAGTGCAGGTGTTCAAAAACAAGAAAACATACAAACGGCATTAAAAGTGAGATCCCTAACTACCGCAAAAAAGAAAGGCAATGAAATGTTCAGACAAAGTTGATCTAAAAATGTGACTGGTTGAATAAGAGACCAAGAATGAACACTGCTAATGCATATATTTTGCAAACTGAGGGGCCATGTCACCCAAAAGGTATATGTCAGCTCTCAAATGTTACCAGATTGCAGTGACTGCTGAAATGACCAGAATGCATCATTCAGATTTTAAGGTGGTCCACTGGGCTCATTAGGCTTGGGGACAGCTAAACTAGTTAAATATTAAATTCAACCCAAAACAAAAAATCTTCAATGTTCAAATACTACTCTAGTAAATGCTTCTGTTTTTATTTATTATTTTTTTTTTGGTTGTACTGCATACATTGGTTACAGTGCATGGGTTTCAGAGTAGTTCAAAATGTAACAATGCTATTCTGGCAACATTTTTCTGGCCTTGATAGCCTACACATCATAAAACTAGTGTGTCTTTCATATGAATACAAAGTTCTTTTAAGAAATTAGTTATACAGAAGCAAAATGCTAGGGACCAGAAAACTAATTTAAATAAATGACAGTACTGTTATTTGAGACACACACCAGGTATTTTTATCATAAATCTTAAATAATTGCTTAAGTACAGTTGTTAGACTTGGCCCTTACTTTCAGGATGGTCATTCTGGGAGTCAAACTCATTATCCCTGTCCTCTTCATGTTGTTGCTGGTCATGTTCTCTTTGTAGCTGCCTTATCATTCCATCTAAAGGACTCTCCTCTGGTTCTCCAGCAGTTTCTTGCCCAATCACACGTTCCACAATCTCCCCATCACCTATAGACAAAGTTTTCAGTGTTAAGAACTGCAGAATTATTTCACTTGTTGGTTTAATTAGGTAGAATGGCAAACGATAAAAGCAAGTGGAGTATAATAAAGTTCTTCACCTTTCAGTATCACCCTTGTTATTCAAACATCAAAAGTCACCCGAGCAGTGCAAAAAAAATTTTAATAAAAAAAAAGACATTGCAGTTTAATCTTCATTTAAAAAAAAAAAAAAAAGCACACACAAGACGTTGCTCACTAATAGCATACATAATATTGAGTAACAAAAAAAAAAACAAAAAAAAACACAGCAATTCATTTTAAAGAAGGCATATAATACCATTGGCCACATAGCCAAGTTGAGGGATAAGCTGCTCATCTTTACAGTTCTCTCTCCCAGGAACAAGCCTTTGGTAGCGTGTTGGATGAGGATTCCCATCAACATCCACAAGGAAAGGTGGCGGCATGAGATGTGGAGCTTGCTGCGTTTGCTCATCCAGGACATAGTTATTAGAATCACGGATAAGTGGGCGAAAATCAGTGTGGAAAAACATTTGATCAGGAATCTGAAGAAAAGAAAAAAGTATATAAATAATTTTGTAAAATTACTCAAGTTAACTGCACAATAAAAATTTTAAATTATGCTAGCTATAATGTGTACAACATAAAAAGAACATACAATTAATTCTGAAAAACCTTCAAACTAATTTGGTCTGCTCACATGCCTGAAACTTAACAGAATCTTCTATTCTATTAACACGTGAATTTGGATGGAAGCTTGCAGAAAAGTAAAAGGATCCATATTTTACAATACTATAACAGCATCTTAATGTTAACATTTATGCTTTTGCAAGAAACTCCACAGACTTCATTATCTCACATTCTACAAGTCACTTACATCTGTACTAATTATAATTACAGTATGATAAAGGGCTGGAGAAAAAAAAAAAAAAAACAAAAAAAAAAACGCACACATACTGTGATAGATAGATAGATAGATAGATAGATAGATAGATATCTATCTATCTATCTATATATACACACACACACACACATATATATATACATATTATATATACATACATACATATTATATATACATACATACATATTATATATACATACATACACACACACACACACACAAATATAATCATCAAAATTAAAAGAAATACACATTTGAAATACATCAGTCTGTGTGTAATGAATAAATCTAATATACAAGTTTCACTTTTTGAATGGAATTACTGAAATAAATCAACTTTGTCATGATATTCTAATTTTATGACCTGTATACATACCTACCTACTGCAATTCTTCTTTTGAGAAATTGTTTAGGTGCAAGTGACCAACTTAAAATTGATATATTAGGGAAAATAACAAAAAATTACATTTTAGATAAATGAAACCAAATATATTTGGGTAACCTTCAACAGAATGATTGTATGATCTGCAACCCACCATCTAAAACATACATGCAGAACTAAGCAGATGGTGTGTGAATTGATACTATAATCTTTAATTCTAGCTTACTATTTCTTAGAAATTCTAAAAGGCAAGAAGCATTTGCTATTTTTGCTTCCCAGAATTTGCAAAAATACTGATTAAAATAATACAACTAATAAAAGGAAAATGTCCCATGATCTGTTATATCTATCTATATCTCTGTATATATTATATCTATGTATCTATCTACATATATATATGAACATTTTACCACTTTATTTCAATGCAGTATCATGCTATATAAAATGAAAATGTGCTGTAATAAAAAACAAATGTAAAAATCTACATGACCAGAGCCTAAAACATGAAAGTAAAAGCCAATTTTACCTTCTCATATAGCTTGCTGCAACCAAACCCAAAAATCAGGAGATGGCCATGTGAATCAGTACAAGCAAAATGCTGCCCATCAGGAGAGAATTTGCAGTCAAATACTGCCCCATGACCTTGCCCTTCAATCTGCAGACAAGATAAATCAGAAACAGTCTAGCTGTTACTACCCGAGTGTATTATAAAGTAACTGAAGAATTTACAAAACAAAAGTAATATGTGAAGCTTAGTGACCTACCAGTATTACATATGCAAAGAAGCAAAAGACTGAAACTTAAAAGAAACCTGATCATACTCAAATTGGAAGTAAACAATTACATGTTCATAGTTCTTTGGAAAGGCTGCCACCTTCAGGTACAGGTCTAATTTAACAAATTGATAGCTTTCGTAGAATAACTACTGAAGTGATTATTAAATCGATTACTGTATATGTTATTTTAAATTTTCATTTTCTATAACTTTTAATAACCGTTTGGAGTGTGCTATGTTCATGAACCACCCCTACCTCTCGCACCTGTGAAATGTCAGGTTAATTGTGAATTCTAAAATTTGCCACAAGCAACTGGGAGTATTATGTGCATGCAAACGACAATTCTTTTCTCACTGTGACTATAACTGTCAAGTCAAACGTTTCTTTGTAGTCATTCTGGTGTGTATTTTTATAATACATTAATACAGAAACACACAGTATACATTCTAATGGGGTTCTGTAAAAAAAAAAAAAAAATTAAATTTCCCTTAATTTTTATCTGCCTATCTAAAGGAACTGACCCACAATGAACTGGCATGCCATAATATCATACTCCCACACAAATGCTTTGTCTAGGAATTGAATTACAAAGTCAGGAGAAGTAAGAGTAACGCTGAATTAAATTTATCAGTAAAACATACTAAATGTGATGCCTTTGTATGTATGTACAAAAATATGCCTCACCATATTGAAATAGTTGCGTATTTTAGTGCCTTTAGTTAAGTCCCAGATAAAGATATTCCCATCATGGCCAGCAGACAACATTATCCTTGAGTCAAAAGGATGAGCCTCCAAAACATACACTTCATCATCATGACCCTACGAAGAAAATGAAAGATTTATGAATCAAGCGATAAAACTGATATGCAGGTTTTTCTACTACTCCTTTCAACTGATAGTTAAAATTAGAATGTACAGTTATTGTGTGTATAATTGGAACCTAAAAAAAAAAAACTGATAAAAAAGCAAAACACAGCTTTGAGCTAGAAAATGTGAAACATCATGTAGTCTATAAACCATCAAAATTTATTTCGGTTTAGAAAAAATATGACTGAACCATTTTAAAAATATACTAAATAGTACTAGGACCAGATTAAGAAAAAAAAAACACAAAGACAGGAATAACAAAAAAATGAGAGATATATATTGCATAGATAGTACCGAAAGAATATGCAGAAGCTGTCCAGACAAGTTCCACACTTTCAGCAGGTAGTTGTTAACAGCAGTGATAATGCTACTGTCCGCACGATCCCAGGCCACCATGGTCACACTCAGCTTTACTACCTTGTCCTCCCCTGGTGTATTACAGCTTCTAATGGGATAAAGATAGTCCAGATGAAATAAATGTATTGTAAATGGACAAAGCTAAAAACTTATTTTTTGTATAGCGCTCTTTACTGAATGCAGGAGCAGAGCGCTGTGAACAATTCTAAGTTAAAATACATAAAGACTATGCTAATTACTAAATACAGAACTGGTACAAATATAAATGCAGGTTTGTTAAAACACACAGAACAAGGTAGAAGCTGATTAAACATAAATGGAAACTAACAATATCTGTCCATTAATTAATGGATGAACCATTGGCAGTTGAAATCAGTAGAGTTAAACATTGTAAAAGAGAAAGAATTGAAGAATATTCAGCATCTTCCATTTATCCATTTTCTAATACAGCTTATCCATTATTTACAAAATTCTTATTTACATTGCAAACACTTAACCTGTAATTCAAATGTTGTCTTTTGTAAAGGGTCAATGTGTTGTAAAGGGACAATGTAGTTTTGATAATTTTTTTAAATGGCAAAAGTCTTGTTCTTATTCTGCATAAACACTTTAAAAGTAAGATCTTTAAAAAGTGCTATTCTTTCAAAAGGTACACAAACACCATTTTCTTTAAAGACCGACCAATAAATAAATATACGGTACAATCTGCAATATATCCCTATAAACTGAGGAACAAATGGACAAAAGCTATCCTAAACATGATCATGGGCAGGAAAACAAAAGAATCTCAAGTTGTCTATCGTCTATGGGAGAGGAGTGAAAGCTTTAGATTCATCAAAAATTTTAATCTCCGGTTTTCAAAAGATTGAAATTTTAGGTTCCCGACACTGAAAACATTTGCTTCCTGCTCTATAAGGACTCGAGACGTGGTACAACATTGTTGCCCAGGGATGTCTTTATTAAGGTCAAGTAGGTAAGGTGCTCAACAAGCTACTGGTGACTGATAAAGCAAAGTATGCATACAACCACATGAATGCACCAGCATACAATTCTCAGGAAGATACAGTGGTTGTAGGGCGGGGAGACAGCAAGGAGGAGAAGGTTTCAACAAGCTCTTCCTTAAATAGTAATGGGGAACATTAGATCACTGCTTAACAAGATAGACTAGCTGACTGTGCTCACAAGGAGTGAGAAAGCTTTCCATCAATGCAGCATCACTTGTTTCTCAGAGGAGTTGTTGAACGCCAACATAAAAGATCCTGCTGTGGATTTAGCCGACTTTCAGTGCGTACAGGAGGTCAGGGATTCTGGAAAGGACAAGAATAAAAGGTGTGGCGGATTAGCTCTTTACACTAATAGTCACTGATGCAGCCCTAGAAATATTATGGTGAGGAGGGCTGTGTGTAACCAACATCAAACTGTTGGCTATTTCTTCTCACCCATATTACTTGTCCAGAGAGTTACCTCTGGTTTTTTTTTATCATCCTCATCGTTTACATCCCTCTCAATGCATATGACATCAGTGCAGAAAGAGGATCTTTTCATTCTGTACCCCACTGCCTTTATTGCTATATTTATCTATTTTAATCACATCAATCTCTTGACCATTATGCCTACTTTTAATAAATAACTGAACTGCAACTCCAACTCCCCGGGGCACGTCTGACCATAACCTTGTCAAGGACACGAAGGCTACACCAAATAAGAAAAGGGAAGCGTTCAACAGCAGTGACCAGGTGTCAAGGTTGATGCAGAGAGAACTGAAAATCAAGACTGCAGATGGGGAAATACTGCTACAGGAGAAGGCAGGAGGGGAAACCACAGGAGAAAAAACGCTGGAGAGGTGTTGTATGGAAAGGATTAATCAGTCGACACAAACAAAAGGGGCACACAATGACAGTGTTCTCAAGGGCTACGAGGAGTACTCAAGCAGAGCACCACAGGGGACTGTTTTATCGCCCTTTCTGTTTAACCTCTGTACACTGTGTTCCAGGTACAGATCACATTAAGTACTTTGCTGAACTTCTCAGATGTCTCTGCTATTAAAGAAATGTAAATACAGTGAAACCTCAGTTCACAAACGTGTCGGTTCACGACTAAAAAGTTCGCCAAACTTCTGCCTCGGTTCACGACCACACACTCGGTATATGAACAAAGCCAGTTTCCCTTTCGGTTTGTGCGCACCGATGATTTCCGCACGTGTTGCACTGTTCTCAGTCAGACGTGCCTGCTGCTGCTGAGAGAGAGAGAGAGAGACTGCTCATGTAGCTAAGCTGGGAGCCTGGGTGTTTTGTGTCAGTGTTATTCGATTTTTTTACATTAGTTTACCATTACACTGTGCATTCTATGGTGTAATTAACTATATTTGTACTTAATCTTTACATATATTTACATACAGTTCGTATGGTCTGGAACGGATTAATTGCATTTACATACAATCCTATGGGAGGGAATTGCTTCGGTTCACGACTAACTCGGTTTACGACCACAGTTTTTGAACGAATTATGGTCGTGAACAGAGGTTCCACTGTACAATGTACAGAAATGTAATACATAAATGTAAATACAGAATAGTGGTGGACAGTTTTGTGGAGTGGTGTGAGCTTAACATCACTATGACTAAAGATCTGGTTGTGGATTACAGAAAGCCAGGGATTCCCCAACCCATGTTGTCATCATGGCAACAAGCGTGCAGATGGTTTAGGATTAAAGTACTTGGGCGAATATATCAACAACAGACTCTAATGAGCCAGGAACACAGACGTGGTCATTAAAAAGGGCCGGAGTCAACTCTAACCTACTGATATTTCAATGTCTGCAGGGCCATGTTGTACATGTGCAACCACTCTGTGGTGATGAGTGTTGTCTTCTATAAGGTAGAGTTGCTAGGGCAGCAGGGTAAAGGCTGCTGATGACAGTAGCATGGACAGGATTAAGAGGGCTTTTCCAGTTCTGTTCTGGTAGTGTAACTTGAAATTCTGGTGGATGTGTTTTGAGAGAAGGATGTTGAGGAAACTACTATGCACCATGAACAATCCCGCTCATCCCCTGGATGCTTCCTCTGAGGAATATCAAAACACACAGAGCAAATGGTGCATTTCCAGACTATAGGTGCAAGACTGAATGCCACAGGAGTGCCTTTCTCCCTCTGGCCATTGAACTTTATAAATCCTTTACATTCACTAGGGGGTCCCTAGGAACGTCTAACTATAATCTCATATGTGCAAATAGTAAAGTATTATTCTTATTGTGCTGAATATTCTCCTTCTTTTCCCCATTAACTAACTTCATCCATTGATATTTTTATTAGAAAATGTTTTTCTTTTCTCTGTTAACTTTTACCCCTACTACCTATTTAATTCTTTCTATCCTATCTTTGCTTTTGTTGCACTGATTATGTCAAAGATGCAAGAATTTCCCTTAGGATTATTACAGTACTAGCAGAATACCTGAGCTTCGCAGCGGAGAAGTAGTGTGTAAAAGAATTTATGAAAAAGGACAAATTTTAAAAATAACGTAACATGAGTGTTAATGTAATTGTTTTGTCATTGATACGAGTGTTGTTGTCATATCTATATATATCTATACACTCACCTAAAGGATTATTAGGAACACCTGTTCAATTTCTCATTAATGCAATTATCTAATCAACCAATCACATGGCAGTTGCTTCAATGCATTTAGGGTTGTGGTCCTGGTCAAGACAATCTCCTGAACTCCAAACTGAATGTCAGAATAGGAAAGAAAGGTGATTTAAGCAATTTTGAGCGTGGCATGGTTGTTGGTGCCAGACGGGCCGGTCTGAGTATTTCACAATCTGCTCAGTTACTGGGATTTTCACGCACAACCATTTCTAGGGTTTACAAAGAATGGTGTGAAAAGGGAAAAGAACATCCAGTATGCGGCAATCCTGTGGGCGAAAATGCCTTGTTGATGCTAGAGGTCAGAGGAGAATGGGCCGACTGATTCAAGCGGATAGAAGAGCAACTTTGACTGAAATAACCACTCTCTACAACCGAGGTATGCAGCAAAGCATTTGTGAAGCCACAACACGCACAACCTTGAGGCGGATGGGCTACAACAGCAGAAGACCCCACCGGGTACCACTCATCTCCACTACAAATAGGAAAAAAGGGGGTTCAATTTGCACGAGCTCACCAAAATTGGACAGTTGAAGACTGGAAAAATGTTGCCTGGTCTGATGAGTCTCGATTTCTGTTGAGACATTCAAATGGTAGAGTCAGAATTTGGCGTAAACAGAATGAAAACATGGATCCATCATGCCTTGTTACCACTGTGCAGGCTGGTGGTGGTGGTGTAATGGTGTGGGGATGTTTTCTTGGCACACTTTAGGCCCCTTAGTGCCAATTGGGCATCGTTTAAATGCCACGGGCTACCTGAGCATTGTTTCTGACCATGTCCATCCCTTCATGACCACCATGTACCCATCCTCTGATGGCTACTTCCAGCAGGATAATGCACCATGTCACAAAGCTCGAATCATTTCAAATTGGTTTCTTGAACATGACAAGGAGGTCACTGTACTAAAATGGCCCCCACAGTCACCAGATCTCAACCCAATAGAGCATCTTTGGGATGTGGTGGAACGGGAGCTTCGTGCCCTGGATGTGCATCCCACAAATCTCCATCAACTGCAAGATGCTATCCTATCAATATGGGCCAACATTTCTAAAGAATGCTTTCAGCACCTTGTTGAATCAATGCCACGTAGAATTAAGGCAGTTCTGAAGGCGAAAGGGGGTCAAACACCGTATTAGTATGGTGTTCCTAATAATCCTTTAGGGGAGTGTATATATCTATATATATAGCAAAATACCCGCACTTGGCAGCGGAGAAGTAAAAAGAAAAGGAAACATTTGTATATAGATATACACACACACACACACACACATATACTATGGGGTGCCAAACAGGCAAATACATAGATTTTCTGATTATATAAAGTCGGCGTCAGAATATATAAAGTCAGCGCTGGAATATATAAAGTCAAAAACCTGAATATATATAGTCTAGTTAGATTTAGTCATCATTGCATAACTATTTCTTTACCATAGAAATTTAAAGACTAAATTCAACTTCCATTCCTACCAAAGACATTTCTGGGGACTAAATAGAATCTACTTATATCCAAATTCGAGCTATTGAGCCGTCGCCTGCCTGCCTGAATAAGTCACCCTCGCTTCACTAACTTTTTTACGTTCATTTAATCATGGCTAGTGGCGGAAAATTTATAAAATGGAAGGATTCCACTGAGTATGGCTTTACCAAAACAATTATTGATGGCGAATCGATTATTCATAAAAATTCAATTGGTGATCTGTTTTTCTTTGTTAACCTCATATTTTTTTATACTTCTTCTCAAACCAATTGGGTGTGGGAGTAAAATGAATCGGGAAACGCTGATCAATGTAATCAGTGTACCAGGAAATAATGCATTGACAGAAGTTCCCCTTTGCTTGGATTTGAAAGTGTGATTAAATGCATTATTTTTTAACGGATTATGGAGCACATGCATCGAAGCTTCTCAGCTGTGCTAAGAAAACATTTTAAAAATAACGTAACACGATTGTCAATGTAACCTTTTGTAAGTAGTGCCTGGAGGATTCAGTGTGGAGAAACTCTAGAGACAGCGTGTGTATTAACTTGTGGATTTTTCTGTATTTGGTAGCAGCGTCACAAAGTCACTTCTGTAAGACTGCGTCAACTGCAGTGCTCAGCTCAGAGCGAAATGAGGTGAATGGGAGGGGAGATGATGACGTGACTCCCCCACCCGCCTTAACTGTCAATCCCCCACAAACACAGTCTCGAATTTGCATAAGCACAGCCCTTCACCTGCAATTTTAACTTAGTTACAAAGTGATCAAAACTCTCGTTTATATCCTGTGTCCTCTCATTAAACTTGTATCCCGCATTACCCGTGGGCATGACAAACGCTAGCGGCAGCATGTCTATGAACTTAATTTAAACTTTAGGTTTACACCGTGCTTTGTTTCCGAAGTAGCAGCACTCATGAATATGGTTGTATATGTAACTCGCTCGCTTATTATTGTTTCACTGCCTTCTCAATTATATAATGCATGTTTTCTTCAGCGCTTTTTGGAGCGCTTCCTGGTTTTCTATGTACTGCGTTGACAGTCAGTTCACGTGATTACGTGGGAAGCGTGATGATGTCACATGAAACTCCGCCCCCCACGGCTTTCGAGCTCAACTCCATTACAGTATTTAGAGAAATATACCTTCCAGTTATGACCATTACGCGTAGAATTTCGAAATGAAACCTGCCCAACTTTTGTAAGGAAGCTGTAAGGAATGAGCCTGCCAAATTTCAGCCTACCTACCTACACGGGAAGTTGGAGAATTAGTGATGAGTCAGTGAGTGAGTGAGTCAGTGAGGGCTTTGCCTTTTATTAGTATAGATTATCCTGTCTTATGTCAGCGAGCAAAAGCATATCCCCTTCCAAGAAAAGCAGATGGGAGGTGTTGCTCAGTGCAACATTCCAGTATAGCAATAAAGTCTTTATAAATTATGCCGAAACAAGTTTCTTTTCTTGCAAAACATTAGGAATGCTCTAATCACTTTTTTTAGACCAATACTGATCAATGATTTGTTCATTTTCTTTTATCCCTGTAAAAATATTTTACATTAACCTCTTGCATGATCAGACACACAAGGCTATGTTCTATACTAAATTGTTAACTTTGGCGTCTTTAACAAAACTGACCTGATATGTAGCAAATTTTCAATTTTTTTTCCCTTCATCATGGTTTAATTATTACCCCTGAATAATGAACAGTTGGGCAAATACATTTCAGTGTTTTAGTAATCTATTTATTTATTAACAGACGTTTTAGATTTAAGTTTGGGTTTTTAAATGTGCGGATTACTCAGTTTTCAAAACATTACAAGAGTCAAATTCCAGCAAAAGATGTAATATCTATAGATATGAAACACATAATGTGCAAGCATTTTCAAATTACCATCAAGCACTAAGGCAATGCTCTAAATAAGTGCTTGTTTCACAAGGAGTAAATACTTTATATTAACTAGTGATGTGCATTACATATTGTAATTGTGTGTTCTCAGTCATATTGTGAAGAATATTCAGATACTTCAATTACATTTTTACCAAAACTTTTCCTCTTATCAGTGCGTAATGTTCTTGTGATGCTTTTTACAACAGTGGTATAATTTAAACTTTACTAACATGAAAAGAACTAATAAAAATTGACATTTGCCACACATTAGTGTGATACTACACATCATCAAAATTTTATTTTTGCACAAGCCTATTGCTTACCCTGGCAGTTTGGTTGTCATATCAAGAGCAATGCTTTTCCACTCTTGTCTCTGATAATGCCATATACGTGCAGTACCATCTCGACTCCCACTGACAAATCGGAGGCTGAAAAGTAAAAATTATTATATTTTGCTTTAATGTATTGAAAGTTATCAGTTCTAATGGTTTAAAACTGAAAATCTACAATGTCCTCCTAAATTTAGCATCTTATATACATAACATAATGTGATGTAATTAAATAAGTATTGGTATAAACCAGAAGAAAAAAAATAAATAAACACACAACATGTTATATTTTTGGTCTATTACGTAAAACACATGAATCAGTTACTGAACCAAACATTTATTTTTCCTAAAATTAAGACTGCATGCGTGGCTCGGTGATGACAAGATATTAAAAAAGCATAATGCATATTTGAAAATGCAGATTATTTAAAAACACTACCATATAAGTTTAGACTCGAGTATAGGTTTAAAAACTTTCCAACATTAAATTTTATGTTTAGTTTAAAAGTATATGAAGTAAATGCCTTGCATTACAAAGAGACCACAGTAAATGCATATTCCAGAGAGATTTCCATTACATTCAACACCCATCCTCTACCTGACTTAGAGAGCCATAGGAAAAGAGGTCACCATCTAACAGTGGTTCTTCATAGTATAAAAAAAACAGCATAAACCCAGTGTGATTACAATAGAATTACATTGATGATGTAAATTTGAGATAATATAGAACATTTTACAACCAAGTTATGGAAGGTAGGTTAGCATTCTTCCAGGTAAGAAAAATGAGACTTCATGTAAGCAATGCAGTATAGGATAAAATATACACATAGAGACATTCTTTTTTTTTATTTTTATTTGTTAATACAATATCCCATCTACTGTAGTATTACTCCAAATATCTGTGTTAAAGCACTACAAAGTAGGAGTGATTTTAGATTCAAGGCTAGCCAAAAGATATAGAAAAATGTTTGCTCAAAATGATTTGAATGTAAATCATTTCCAAAACATTAACTAGTGATATATGTGCTTGATAAAATAGTTGTATATTACCCTGGGTGTATTTTGCAAATGTTAGATGCATTATATGTGAACAATGAACAATTGTTAGTTCAGATATGGTATGTCTGGTAAATATTAAAGAAGAAAAAGCAGAATGACTACATTTTATTCCTATCATGCAATTGTAATAAAAAAGGTTTCTTTTCAAATATTCCCTTGTATCATCTAGGACTAAATTCCTTGGAATCTGTTGATATATTCTAGAGATGCAATCTGCATTATTATACAAACTACCCAACATTATCTCAGGGATAAATAGATGAGATAAGGGAATTCAGGCAGGTTTCTTCTGATACTTCCTGAAACTTCCTAGTTGTGCATTCAAAAGCTGTTACTTACTTGTCACTGTTATTACAGAACTGGACAGCAACAACTTTGTCCTACACAAAAAAAATAAATAAATAAATAAAAAATAAAAAATTGGTTAGGGGAAAAATACACCATAAACAAGCACTGAGGAATTTACATTTTGCCCATACCAAAAAGCTCTTCAAACTAAATGAAAGCACTTAAAAGCACAATGAATCTGCATGCAAATGTGTAGTTTACTATTATTATTATTGCTATAATAATTATTATTATTTATAGGCACCTTTCAAGGCACACAAGGACACCTCACAGAGCACATTAATAACAGGCACAACATTAATACAATATTACAGGTACAATAAAACCAGAATACAATTTCTAAATTGAGTTTTATTCTATCATTCTTTTAAAGTGAATAAAAACTAGCATATTTCAGTAAGGTTTATCATCTATAAATTCATAAATCACATGACCTGTAAATTCATAATATCCAGAAACGTTAAGTGCATATTTATTACTACATTACCAGGGAAAGAAGGATACAAAATATATGAGTTCATATTTAACGTTACTTGCCTCAATATTGAGTATGCTGATCTCCAAGATAAGTGAATTGATTTAGTGCTACAGGATTTCCAATGTGCTCAAATTGGGGGAGGCCCAAACAATATACTCAGATTGGCACACTTATAATTACATTTTTTTTTAACTGAATAAATGCAAAACAGGGGAAAAAAAGGAAAACTCCATAAGGAATATTCTATATTGTATAGCTTACATTAAATAAGTGTTTTATCATTTAATATCAACAGTGCACAATCATTTTCCTATTATATGATTTATTGTAAATACATTGCAAGTAACACCTGATGTAGTGCAGCTAATTCATAAAATAATCTGTTTATTGTAATAACTTGCACCATTTGTTTTGTTTGGATGATGGCTTACCCAGCTTGCAGTGATAACTCTCAGTAGGTCTGTTCCTCCCCTCCATTGTACATGTACTTTACATTTGCTGTGTACAGCTTTTGTCAGGAAGGCAAGATGGTGTACCAGAGAAAATTTCAAAATAATACCACCCCTACACTACTAGTTTTGCAATAAAACCAGGAAAAAAACCCATAATCAATAAGGCCACGTAAGATATTCCTTTGGACTCCTGCAGTGTCAATAACCACTTAAAGAGTACAAACTGAAGATAGTTTGTACATGCATAATGAAATCCTGCAAATTTTTAATTACAGGATTACAAAATGCTGAACAAACAGGGGAGAAAAAGTTTAAAGCAAGACAGCAGAGGAGTAAAGGCTGGCAGCCTGACAAAAGGAAACGAGTGAAGCAATCTCAACTCCTGTAATCAGATGTTGCAAGAATTTGGCAAAATTAGCCAAGGTGACCGATGTCAGGCAACCTTTAGAAACCCACTAAAATTGTAATTTTCATATTAAACATGAAGTTCCTATAAATGTGTTGTAGCAAATTAAAAAATAATTCTACATATAAAGATGCATTAGAGAAAAACACCCTGTGGAGAAGGGTTTGGGTTGAAAAAAAACAACACATGCAAAACATTTTTGCAAATTAGTTACTTTTGGATACACCGAGACACACTACAGTACACTGTATGGTACCAATCAAACTTAGTAGCAAACTTTCTAACGTAATCTTTTAGCAGTTTCTTATTCCAAATTGGCAATTCTTATAAATCATTTAATAAGTCAGAAATAGTATACAATAATGTAAAAATAAAATGACCTGCTTAAACTTGAATCAGAACCTAGCCTACCTGAAATTATAAAATCTGATCTCGATCCAGTATGTATGGAAACAATCCTACTCCTACCTAAGCATAACATGTACTTCATTTGCTTAAGATTTTTTCAGTGGGAAGAAAAAAGGTGTTTCAAAATCAGTGTGACACAGCTAGAACAAACTAAAATTAATTGCTCAGATAAGAAATATACTACTGCAACACAAATTAAAACTCCATAAAAAATACAGCTCACAACACACTCTTAAAATATGATCATGCATGCAATAATAATTACACTTTTAAATATATGGCAACTTAAAACAGTAGCATTAATAATACAGTTATGTAAAAACAACAAGCTTGGTCAGCTTTATAATTCCAACAAATCAATTCAAAGTAAAATATTAAATTAATTTACTATAGGTCAGATTACTCTCACTATAGCCAGAAAGGAGTTTAATTTTCAATACATCATTGCTCACCCATTAATGTAGCTAGTGATGTTAATATAAAAGACAGAGTAAACCGTTTGCAGTTTTACTTAGTTTTCCACTCATAATTCGATTTGCCATGCCAAGAATTTGCCAGGTTAATAGTCAAAAAAGTAAATCAGCAAGCCAAAAAAAAAAAAAAAAAAAAAGGACTGGATTAAGTCTGTGTGTTTAAAAGGCCCATCATATTTTTGTTGCACAACTACTAAACAACATTATTTAAAAGGAAAAAAAAATAAAATGCTAGGTAAAATTACTTGCTTGAACCATGACCAAGGGGAAAAAAATGGTGAAAATGAATATTACTGATCTAACTGTGGCACAGATTAAATTAACTTTAATATACAGACATCACAGGCTTTAAAAGTACTGCAAAAAATATTTACTGCCATACCGTATGGGACTCAAGGTCTGCAACCTTCTCCGGGGATTCCAGTCCTAGATAATAAACCCTAATTGCATGATCGGTGCTACCTGTCACAAGAAACATTCCACCTGCCAGAAAAAGGAAAACAAAATTAAAGCAAGCTGAACAAATAAAACATCATCCTTAGAGTCACTTAAATTAATTGAGTGAAGGGGGTTGGAAGGTTGTAGCCACTTCCAGCAGCACTGGAAACACAGCAACAAGCACTGTAGTACAGAATGCCTTACAGGACCCACTCTCACACTGGGTGAAATAAGAATTTTCCAATAACCTAAACTGTACATGTTTGCGGGAAAACAGACAAAGCCTGAACAAACAATTAATGCGTGTGAAATTTAAGTCCAGGACTCTATCCACTACACTTCAATGCTACTTAAACAAATACTATGTTCAAATTTTAATCAACAGTAAAATGGTGGACCTTTTTAAAAGTTGTAATGTAAATTTGGAATGCAGTATTACCTAGCTTGTAACATAATTAGATCCTATTAGGCACATGAGGGGTCAATCAGTGTTGCAAAATTTACATTTGCAATGTATTTAATATTTAAGAAGGGCAATTATGGGAACCTCTGGATTCATATGATATAGGCCAATTAAAAGAAAAAAAAAAGTTGTTTAAAAATGGTACCTTGCTTAAATAAAGGTTTATTTCACAGGTTCAAGAAATAACTACAAATTCTTTCAACACATGGAGATCCAACTATCCATATTGCCACTTAAAACAATTTTTCTTAGTCATTTTCAAATATGTAAGGCCACAACAAAACTTTATACACATACCAGAACTGAAAGAAGAACAAGAGATTTGGACACCAGGCCTGGATCTCTCAGTAAATTTTATTGGACGATCACTATAGGAATGAACAAATAAATACATACTGATAAAACAAATGAAAAATAAATAAATAAATACATATGCATGTAAAATAAGGGTAACTTGCAGTTTATTCGGAAAATTTTTAAGCCCTTTCACTTCCTGCATAAGTTATTGTATTTTAGATTTAATTTTAAGTGGATACATTTGCCATTTTTTCAAATCAATCTAAACTCAATAACCAATAATGTCACAAACTCGTTTTCAGAAAGGTTTGAAAATATTCTAAAAGTCAAAAACTGAAATTTCCTATTCATGTAAGTATTCAAACCCTTTGTTGTGGCCAAATTTCGGTCAGGTGCTTCCTGTTTGCTTTAATTATCATACAGATATGTCTAGACTTTGTCATTATGGGTTATTAGTATAGATTGATGTGCAAAAACAATTTTTTTCTTTAAAATTAAAATGTGCAGGAAGAGGAGGGATCTACATATTTTTGTAATTTCACTGTATGACTGTTGAAAATACAGTTGTCTTTCATATTAAGAAAGCATTCAAAAGCACATTTCTAAAAATCCTATTACAAATACTTACTTAAATTTCACACTGTGGGACTGCCATTGCCAAAAGCAAACCGTTCCATCTGCCCCTGTAGATATGAGGTATCGAGTACGTCCTTTTGCTGCTGGAGAAAACTAAATAGGATGTGTGTATCAGAAACAAACTCGCTTTAGAATACAAAATCAAATCAGAAGCAAGATCTGCATAGGTGCTCAATTACATAATAAAATGTAATAAAATGTTCACACCTGAATTGAAGTGATAGAAGCTGTATGAGCCTGCAGAACAGCAACGGGTGCACAGGTCCGAAGGCACCAAACTCGCACAATCTTATCACAGCAGGCAGATGCAATCATTGTGTTCTCATGGTTAACAGCCATATCAGAAATCTCTGCAGAGTGACCCCTGAGAGTTGAGAGAAGTCGACCATCATCTGTTCCCCATATTTTCACCAAACAGTCATCTGATCCCTGTGAATAATTGAGTGCTTTTAGATAAGAACGCCAATATACAGATCAACTGTCTTACAGACTTAGAAACAAAGACAACCTTAAAACATGAGCAATTTGGATGAGAGCAAGTCAAATATTTGTATAAACGTTACTCTTTACAAGTTTTCATCCGAGTACCTATGTTCTTGCTGAAGAAAGCTTGGATCCACTATACCTAATTCCCTTCATAATTCTTAGCACTTCAAACATCTCTTTATCTCCTTTTGTTTTAACAAAAAAGGTTCAACTCTTTCCTCACAGTGCAGATGTCTCAGTCCTAGATTCAACCTCATCAATCTTCTCTGGTCTTTCTTTACTACTGATGAGTCTTTTCTATAACACGGAAACCAAAATGACCTACCATCTTGCAGAGAAGGCCTTGGTAACATGCTCAAGTCTGAATTCCATCCAGATCAAGCTATAATGATTCAGCCAATTCTACATTATGTACCTGTCTAGTTTGACATCATTTGCAAACTTAATCACCTGGGGCCCTCATGTATAAATGGTGCGTACGCACAAAAATGTTGCAAACGCCCGTTTCCACACTCACATCGTGATGTATAAAAACTAAACTTGGCGTAAAGCTACATACATTTTCATGCTACCTTAATCCCTGGCGTACACAAGATCTCCACTTGGTTTTGCAAACTGGAGGCACCCAACGTCAAAGTAGTGCTTTTGATCCAGTGGTTTCCCTTTCCTAAAAAAAAGATCCACACCTCTGACACGGCTTTATCAAATACACTGAAATTTACCGCATATTGAGAATTAGTTTAAGGCATCTGATTGTAATTGACATGTAACAATGGTCCACGAAATGGCCAAACTAGTCCAAATACCATAGCTGCTTTAGCGTTGTTACTCTCAAGTATTTATCCCACTGTATCCAAGTGTGAAATCACAGCTCTACAGCAGCCGATTGGAAAGAGAATTATTGTTATACAGCAGCAAGCACACGCTGCTTCAGCCATGCTGTCTATTTGAACTGCTCGCATACGACAAATGCTTCAGAGCCTTTCCTGTAGGGATATCGCAGTTCAAAAACAGTCTCATCCCAAGAACTATAAATGCACTCAATCAGTCCATCAAGTGCTCCTTGTAGTACTGTTTGTACTTATAAGTAGAATTCTCACTGTAAACTTGCGATACAGTTACAATATTGCACAACCTGAGCCACTTCATAAAGTGCGTATTTACATAAGAGGACAATATCGTTTTAGGATGAAATGCAGCAAAATACAGTGTGTTTATTACATTATACAGATAAAATGCTAACATCATTGAAATAATCTATATTGTTAATAATTAAACATGTGAGGATAAGGTGTCGGATTTCTGGACGGGGCACCAGCTCGTCAATATCACTGCACCACTGTGTTCCCATGTTTAATAACATGCTTTCATTCCTATCATGAAAATGATACCAAGTATACATCATAGTATTTAAATCATTCAGAGAGCTTTAATATCACAAATGTAATGGCTTCTATGGTCTGTCAGAGGAAGAGAAAGCCCGTTTAAGAATCACGTAGTGATTCATACACATAGAACATATACAAAACAAAACATTTAACGTGCTACTTTAGTTACGATGGTATTTGAGAAACTAGAAAAAGATTTTAAGATGAAGTTTATGATGTTCTACTTTAATGACAAAATAAACTACGTGACTAAAGTGGAAATCGAGTTTAAAGTTACTTTTTTTTCTTTTCTCTGTACCCTAATAAGGTTCCACATGACTCTTAGAAGGTGGGCTACGACTCGACTTTTAATGGCGACTTAGATATCTAACAACTTTTTTTTTATTTATTTCGGCACTGTGCGCCTTTGTAAACTTGAACTTTGAGTTTCTCCAACACTCTGTGTCACTCTGCCAACTTCCTTTTGTTGTTTATATCACTGTTTAAACCAACAAATAGTATGTTTTTCCTTACCTCCAATTGGTATTTGCTAAAATTCTTCTATTTTCCCCTGTGCTTTTGCCATTGTCTTTTCACAGAACACTGAAGTTAAGGGCTATTTACAGTGCATCCGGAAAGTATTCACATCACTTTTTCCTCATTTTGTTATGTTACGGCCTTATTCCAAAATGGATTAAATTATTTTTTCCCTCAGAATTATACACACAACACCCCATAATGATTTTATGTTTACTTGAGATTTTTGCAAATTTATTAAAAATAAAAAAAACTGAGAAAGCACATGTAAGTAAAGTATTCACAGCCTTTGCCATGAAGCTTAAAATTCAGCTCAGGTGCATCCCGTTTCCCCTGATCATCCTCGAGATGTTTCTGCAGCTTAATTGGAGTCCACCTGTGGTAAATTCAGTTGATTGGACATGATTTGGAAAGGCACACACCTGTCTATATAAGGTCCCACAGTTGACAGTTCATGTCAAAGCACAAAAAAGCATGAAGTCAAAAGGAATTGTCTGTAGACCTCCAAAACAGGATTTTCTCGAGGCACAAATATAGGGAAGATTACAGAAAAAATTCTGCTGCTTTGAAGATCCCAATGAGCACAGTGGCCTCAAACATCCGTAAGTGGAAGAAGTTTGAAACCACCAGGACTCTTCCTAGAGCTGGCCAGCCATCTAAATTGAGCAATCGGGGGAGAAGGGCCTTAGTCAGGGAGATGACCAAGAACCCGATGGTCACTCTGTCAGAGCTCCAGAGGTCCTCTCTGGAGAGAGGGAGAACCTTCCAGAAGGACAACCACCTCTGCAGCAATACACCAATCAGGCCTATATGGTAGAGTGGCCAGACGGAAGCCACTCCTTAGTAAAAGGCACATGGCAGCCCGCCTGGAGTTTGCCAAAAGGCACCTTAAGGACTCTCAGACCATGAGAAACAAAATTCTCTGGTCTGATGAGACAAAGTTTGAACTCTTTGGTGTGAATGCCAGGTGTCACGTTTGGAGGAAACCAGGCACCGCTCATCACCAGGACAATACCATCCCTACAGTGAAGCATGGTGGTGGCAGCATCATGCTGTGGGGATGTGTTTCAGCGGCAGTAACTGGGAGACTAGTCAGGATAAAGGGAAAGATGACTGCAGCAATGTACAGAGACATTCTGGATGAAAACCTGCTCTTGACCTCAGACTGGGGCAATGGTTCATCTTTCAGCAGGACAATGACCCTAAGCACACAACCAAGATATCAAAGGAGTGGCTTCAGGACAACTCTGTGAATGTCCTTGAGTGGCCCAGCCACAGCCTAGACTTGAATCCGATTGAACATCTCTGGAGAGATCTTAAAATGGCTGTGCACCGATGCTTCCCATCAATCCTGATGGAGCTTGAGAGGTGCTGCAAAGATAAATGAACGAAACTGGCCAAGGATAGGTGTGCCAAGCTTGTGGCATTATATTCAAAAAGACTTGAGGCTGTAATTGCTGCCAAAGGTGCATTGACAAAGTATTGAGCAAAGGCTGTGAATACTTATGTACATGTGATTTCTCAGTTTTTTTATTTTTAATAAATTTGCAAAAACCTCAAGTAAATTTTTTTCATGTTATCATTATGGGGTGTTGTGTGTAGAATTCTGAGGAAAAAAATGAATTTAATCCATTCTGGAATAAGCCTGTAACATAACAAAATGTGGAAAAAGTGATGCGCTGCGAATACCTTCCGGATGCACTGTATACTTATTTGCATATTCAAAGAGGCAGAATTCTGGGTGGAGGGGAGTGGCAGCAGGCGCGTGCGTTACATTTCTTGCTGACCAGGATTTATGTAGCAGAAGAATGTGGAAGTTGGTGTACGCACAGATTTATGCATCTGGATTTTTTCATGTGAACGCACATTTCTGCTTTTGTCTGTACACCATGTTTTAGTGTGAATTCTACACACGCCGTTATGCATGAAGCCCCTGGTTATTTAAATTCTTATCAAGATCATTAATTTTGTTAGGAAATAAACTAGTGATGCACCGATGTGGAAATTTTGGGCGATACCAATAACCGATATGTTTTTGTCCATCTTTGCCAATACCGATGGCCGATATTTTTTTTTTCTCATTTACTTCAGGTATGAATGCTTTACGCATACTGAATATATATTATGCATTATCAAAGAAACAACAGTAGCTGGTGAAACAGTGATTAACTTTTTATTAACTTGCTGAATTTTATGCTCTTCTTTGCTATATAAGCAGCCAGTACTTTATGCAGGAGAAAAAGTGCAAGATATGGCTCATCTCTATAGAAAAAATACTCCAGGTCATCTACAAAAATATGCTTAACATACACATTCTTAGTAACTTAAGCACATCAAGACACCATGCCATTACATAACATGGCATTGGGTATATTAACAAAAAAAAATGAATGCATATTCTTTGTGGTATAATCAGACATATATTACTTTAAGTAAAACTAAAATAAAGGCTACAATGAGGCCAGTAACCCTGGGCTTAAGTTGGCATCTTTAAAAATACAAATGTTAGGTTTATCTTAACAAAAAGAAGCATTTCTGCCTTTTCACCAGCAAGCCTGTTTCTCTTTTCATTTACTATATTTGACACAGGTGAAAAAAGGCATTCACTGTCTATATTGGTACAAGGTGCCGATAGGTACTTAATCGCTGCATTGGCCAAGGTTGGAAAACAGGCTGCATTGCTTTTCCAATACTGGAAGGCGCAGTTATTACTGGAGATAGGGGGCTTACTGAGATAGTTATTCAGCTTGGAGAAAAAAAAAAAAAAAAAGTTTACAAACATTTATCTATATTAAAATAGAAAAATAATAAATTATTATAAAAGGTTGACCAGTTTTGTGGTAAAGAAAAACAGGACAACCACCTGTACCAACCACCACCATTAATAAAAACTTGTGATGTTGAAAGCTTGATGTATAATGATTTGGGTCATATAAAAAGGGCATTATGTATAAAGTGTGATGCGGATGCACTTTTAAGAGATACAGCACAAGCAGTTTCAAAATGAAACACTTTGTAATGCAGGTGTGCCTTAAAATGTTGAGAGACTACTGTATATTTCAGGGTGATTTTGTCTTAAAGTAATGCTTACATTAAAACTGGAATAAATCTTGTCTTAATCTTTTGCAGTTTAGACACAGGAGACATCTTTCACAATGTACAAAACTTTAAGCTGCATTCTACCACGCAGGCAAACATGTTCCTCCTTTTTGCCCACTAAATTAAATTCCTCCAATATTTTTACACAGCATCTCAACTATCTACAATGTAAAAACCCATAAAGTGCACCACTGCAATGACAGTTTTGTAGGCAATCTGGCAAACAAATTGTAAAAACCTGATGAAAAAAGCGAAATGCCGTTAATGTGTTCCTTTTCTTCTCAACTAATGTTTGCGGAGCAGTTTGCCTTGCACTCTTAAGTTATACTAGCCAACCCGCGGCATACCATACGCCGCATAATCAGGCCGTTTTTTTAAAGATTTTTAAGCAGAGGGAGAAAATTAACATTTGAAAAATTGGTAATGTAATAAATCAGCATGAAAAGCAACATTGTAACAATGCACGGAACGAACCAACACACAATCGTCTGAAGTGACTGAAAACTGGAGCACCATCCTCGCGCCTTCTCCTGCCAGACGGAGGGATGGGGGTGAACAGCGCGGAGTGTGGAACGGGAGGTAAGGAGAATGACGTTGATTCAGCTCCGTCTGTCATGCTAGTCTGCTGATTTCCCGTTCAATATGCATTGCCTGCTCATGTGTCCACATCCAACTCGTCACTTGAGTCGCCATCTTTACACAGTACAGATGTACCTGTGACTGACGTAGACTTTTCATTGCTCTGTGCGGTTTTGGCTGCTATTCTATATACTGTATATTCCACCAAGACACCCGAGCACGGTAGTAGCGAGGTGGGAGGGGGGTGTGTACAAAGAGTCACACTTAGTGGGATTTAGTTTGCAGCCCGAATGGGGTTCATCGGCTTACCCACGCCGGGTAGACACTCGGTCTACCCATGCACAAGGTTCTAGCCGCATGTAGACGGAGCTGGAGCATTTCTGCGGGAATGGAGTGAATACAGTAATCCCTCCTCGATCGCGGGGGTTGCGTTCCAGACCCCCCCACAATAGGTGAAAATCCGCGAAGTAGAAATTATATGTTTGTATGGTTATTTTTATATAGTTTAAGCCCTTATAAACTCTCCCAACCTGTTAACATTATTAGAGTCCTCTAGACATGAAATAACACCCTTTAGTCAAACGTTTAAACTGTGCTCTATTACAAGACAGAGATGACAGTTCTTTCTCACAATTAAAAGAATGCAAACATATCTTATCTTTAAAGGAGCGCCCGTCAGGAGCAGAGAATGTCAGAGAGAGCGCTCGCTAAGAAAGGCAAACAATCAAAAAATCAATACGTGCTTTTAAGTATACAGAAGCACCGCGATAAAGCGGCATTTTGTAGAGGAGCCTCAGTGTCCTCTGTGCAAACAGCCCCTCTGCTCAAACTCCTTCCGTCAGGCAGAGAGAGCGAGAAAGATAGACAGAAGCAAAAATCAAGCACCGCGCAGGAAGCATATCTTATATCATTGAGGAGTTTTAGTTAATATGTAATACATGCTCTGATTGGGTAGCTTCTAAGCCATCCGCCAATAGCGTCCCTTGTATGAAATCAACTGGGCAAACAAACTGAGGAAGCATGTACCATAAATTAAAAGACCTATTGTCCGCAGAAAGCGGCGAACCAGCGAAAAATCCGTGATATATATTTAGATGTGCTTACATTTAAAATCCGCGATAGAGTGAAGCCGCGAAAGTTGAAGCGTGATATAGCGAGGGATTACTGTAAACTATGCGGGCCCTGCAGTATCGTACTTTGCCTTCAGTGTGCCATTACACTGCTGCTCAATCAGCTCCATCTGAATCTGCACAGGTGCAGGCTCCACATCGACGGCAAATTGGTTGCGAAACAACTCAAAAATTTTTTTTTGTTCTTCAAAGTCACCAAAGCGCCGTGCGCTCAGTTTATCAGCAAAGTGCGTATTTGGGAATACCGTTGTGCCGACTTGTTTCAACATTACTTGGCAACAGGGAAAGTGGGGCAAGTTGCACTGGTGCATTTGTGTCTCCCATAAAAGTAGTTTCACTTGAAGTCACTTTGTGATTTTGCACAGGTAAAAAACGTCTGCTGAAGTGTCAGATTCTTCTTTAACTCTTCTGCTTTCTGTATCTTCTGCTTTGCATTCAGGTCTTTCAGGTTATCCTGATGTTTTGTCTCATAGATTAAATTCTGTAATTACAGCCATATTAGCTCCACAAATGAGACACACGGGTTTACCGGCAATGTCAGTAAACATATACTCAGCCTCCCATCGGTTTTTAAAGGCTTTATTTTCAGAATCAACTTTTCTCTTCAGCATCGTGAGGGCTAGCTTCGCAATAACTTACCGCTTTAATCATGTCTAGCTTATGATGCTGCAAGTGTTCAAATGCTGGTGGCATTGTTTCTTAAAAGCTCATGGATATCAGTAGCAATTACATCATATAATACAGGCTGTGAGACATCTGCAAAGTACTGCCGGCTTGGAAGAATGTAGTGAAGTCCTAAATGATGAAGTGACCGATGAAATCCCTCATCCTCAATTAGGAAAAAAGCCTGGTCATCGAGTGCAATCATTTCCATTATTTTACTAGTTATGCCTTTAGCTCTGGTGCGGTCTTGAGGAAACGTCTTTACATTTTGAACAGTTTGCTGTATGAAGCTACCGCTAGTTAGCCTGGTAGCATCCGATTTAACTTTCGTTTTGATAGCATTAGGTTCCAGAAATTCCATGTAATTTTTTATGGTGGTTCTTCAGATGGGTCGTTAAATTTGTGGTATTGAAATACAGTAATCCCTTGCTATATCGCGCTTCGACTTTCGCGGCTTCACTCTATCGCAGATTTTAAATGTAAGCATATCTAAATATATATCACAGATTTTTCGCTGGTTCGCGGATTTCTGCAGACAATGCGTCTTAATTTATGGTACATGCTTCCTCAGTTTGTTTGCCCAGTTGATTTCATACAAGGGACGCTATTGGCAGATGGCTTAGAAGCTACCCAATCAGAGCATGTATTACATATTAACTAAAACTCCTCAATGCTGTAAGATATGCTTCCCGCGCAGTGCTTGATTGTTTGCTTGTCTCTGCCTCTCACTCAACCTCTCTGACATTCTCTGCGCCTGACGGAGGGGGTGTGAGCAGAGGTGCTGTTTGCACAGAGGCTGTTTGCTTAAAAGATACCGACGCTCCTCTAAAAAATGCCGCTTTATTGCAGTGCTCGGCATATTTAAAAGCACAAAAGCACACGTATTGACTTTTTGATTGTTGCTTTAATCTCGCTCTCTCTCGGACGTTCTCTGCGCCTAACGGAGGAGATGAGAGCAGAGGGGCTGTTTGCACAGAGGCTGTTTGCTTAGAAGATACTGACGCTACTCTGAAAAATGCCGCTTTATTGCGGTGCTTCGGCAAACTTAAAAGGACACATATTGATTTTTTGATTGTTTGCTCTTCTTTGCGAGCGCTCGCTCTCTCTTAAATTCTCTGCTCCTGATGCAGACACTCCTTTGAAGAAAAGATATATTTGCATTCTTTTAACTGTGAGAAAAAACTGTCATCTCTGTCTTGTCATGGAGCACAGTTTAAACTTTTGACTAAAGGGTGTTATTTCATGTCTAGAGGGCTCTAATAATGTTAACAGTGTGGGAGAGTTTATAAGGGCTTAAAATATATAAAAATAACTATACAAACATATGGTTTCTACTTTGCGGATTTTCATCTATCGCGGGGGGTTCTGGAACGCAACCCCCGCGATCGAGGAGGGATTACTGTATTTAATTCTGCAGCCTTCTCGCATTCTCTCATGTTTGCAGGTAGAGCAGACAGCAACTCTGCTATCTTCCTTTTTCACAGAAAAATATGACCACACGGCTGACATTCTGCTTTACTAACGATATCTGCCCAATGAATAAACACCACGCGTAGTGCTCATGTCAACAAAACTAGGAAATCGTGTAGTTTTTTTTTTTAAAATGAGCGCAAGGAGCTCCGCTTGCATGCACGTTTTTCTGCAGCTTAATGTCTGCCTCACCAAACAATGAAAACAATATTATTTAGTGAACTGACAGTGTTGACAAGCCTGAATTATATCAGTTGGCTGTATCGGTTAAATTGTACACATCTGATCGATTTCGATGTCATCACTTTTAATGAACATCGGCCGATAACAATACAGTTCCCATTATATCGTGCATCTCTAAAAATAAACATTTCACACACATATACGATATTTCATGGGCTTTAATACATTACCTAAAAACAGAATGTAAAGGTAAACCCATATACTGTACAGTACTGTACTGCTATGTCTCCTGCAGTGCTAGAATGTAAAATACCGATGTTACTGCTATACATACTGTAATTCATGCAAGCGCGTTTTCCTTGGTATGCGCTGTCATTTTCTTTGTTATAAGTAAATACATAATTTCATTTAATTAAAATACAGTAAAATGTACGGGTACTCACCAATGATGAATGATATTGATGATGATGATTAAATAACTGTGCAGTAAAATGCAGAGGATTTAAAACTCCCCGGGTGGTACATCCTCTTCAGGTGCTTCAGGAGTCGTCGTATTTTTGGACGAGTCTTCTTGTGGTGGGGTTTCATGCTGGCTTTTCTTTATAGGTTTCAGGAAGATTGTGATGGGAAGTTTCTACAGTAGCGAACTGCTGGTACAATTTCCGTGCTCTCTTATGGATGATGTTACCGTCCAAGGGGATGTTCTTCTTCCTGCAGTTGGTGACCCACAATGCCAAGGCAGATTCCATCCTGACGATAATTTTATTCCTTACAGTCGTTACCCTTTTGGCACTATCACAGAAACTTACAGATATGGTACTCCTGATCGCTGTTTTGTTCTTTTTTATGTAGCGTGCAGTGCTTTCATTAATGCCATAGTGGCGCGTTACTGCAGCATAACATTTTAGTTCCAGGAGCAAATCCAGTAGTTCAGCCTTCTCCTGGAGTGTTTTAAACCTCTTCCGGCAATTGGGCTCAGTGCCAGAAGCCTTAGAAATGCAGGGCAATTCGGTGACATCTTGCGCGTTTAACAACAAAATGAATACAATAACAAAATGGAAAAAACGAGGACACTCAGTCGCGTCACAGGACAGCAATCAATCAGCAGCAAGGAGAAATGAATAACGCTCTCTATTGGCTACTTTCACCATCCCAAACCTCATTGCCCTTAGCGGTGGTAAACCCACACACCTGGAGACGTGTCACAGGGCAGAAGTCAATCAGCAACAAGGAGAAATGAATAACGCTCTCGGATTGGCTACTTTCACCATCCCAAACGGTTGCTTCCTGTTCTCTCTACAGCACAGTATTGCCACGAAAAAAGCCATAAAAAAAAATTGTGCAGGATATTTGCGCTTTCCGCTAACAATTAATAGTTAGGTTCTAAGGAAAAATCAGCGAATGACTGAGTCCGCGAACACTGAACCGCGACTTCACGGGGGTCTATTGCATAGTATCTCTATTTGTTCTCAAAACACCTTAATGACTGAACAAAATCACTATATAGACATGCTTATAAATGTTTTCTATACAGAAATCAAAATCAAGCACATTTTCTTACAATAATAATAATATATATTAGCAAAGGAAAGTATTTTTTCAAATTTAACAGTTTCATGAACAGTTGTGCTTCAAAGAAAACAGCTGAAATAACCTTTCTCCAATCCTTTTCGTTTTATACTATTTCTCCACTTATTTTTGAGTAGCGCCGACGCTGTTTATCCATGTAATTGGCCGACAAAATTTTTAGTAATATTGCAATTTATTTATCAACTAGTTGACCCTGTCCCTCCTCCAAACTGTGCAGTGATATGCAGCAACTCTGTACTGTTCTTGAGTAGACAAATCGTGGCAGCAGCACCACCACTACCCACGGTAGGCGGAACAAAGCTCCCCAAAACACTGGATTAAATTCTCCACTGTGTGGGAGTAAAATTTAAGAAAGTGACTGTTTATGCATTGAGCTAGGCTGTTATGGAACACCACACCTGACGAGAAAACATTACGGAAGTACAGCACAGGACAAGCCATTAATATGAGAAGTAACTCGCTTGTACATATTTAGCTGTTAGACAATAGTTCTTGTAGTGTTGCAAAGCTGGTTAATTTCAGAAATTCATTCTAGTAACTAGCATTAGGATGGAAGTTAGAGCCACGGTATTTCTTCTGACAGAACAGATAAATTGTCTACTAAAACCTCTTGTCAGTTGCTGCTGCTGCTGTTAATAAGGAGTGTGCTTAAGTAAAATAATTTTTAAGTACACAGGCTAACTAAATATGATAGATTAGTCTGTTAAAAGCAATAGTTAGCTTTATTTATTATTGGGCAGAGTTGTATTTTTATTATTTGCTCGTACTGTATACTTATGCCAAGGCCAGCAACTTGCAACTCTGCCACCTCATGGATCTGAAAGAAAACTACTTAATAGCAATGGCATCCTAACATAGGTCAGCATTATAAAGGAATTTAAGGTATTTTCGCCAATCATTAAATTGTAAATGAAGAAGGAGAAGAGGAGGAAGGTAAAGACAGTGGAACTGAGAGCAGGAACTTTGAATGTTGGCAGTATGACTGGTAAGGGGAAAGAGTTAGCAAATAGGATGGAGAGAACGAAGGTTGATATATTGTGAGTACAAGAGACTAAATGGAAGGGGAGTAAGGCCAGGTGGATTGGAGGTGGATTCAAATTGTTCTATCATGGTGTGGATGGGTGGAGAAATGGGGTAGGGAGTTATTCTGAAGGAACAGTATGTCAAGAGTGTTTTGGAGGTGAAAAGAGTATCAGACAGAGTAATGATTATGAAACTGGAAATAGGAGGTGTGAAAATGAATGTTGTTAGTGCATATTCCCCACAAGTTGAGTGTGTGATGGATGAGAAAGAAGATTTTTTTGAGAGAGTTAGATGAAGTGATGAACAGTGTACCCAAGGGACAGAAAGTGTCGATTGGAGAGGATTTCAATGGGAACAGAGGAGACAAGGAGGTGATGGGTAGGTATGGTGTCAAGGAGAGGAATGAAGAAGGTCAGAGGATAGTGGATTTTGCCAAAAGGATGGACATGGCTGTGGTGAATACATATTTTAAGAAGAGGGAGGAACATAAGGTTACATACAAGAGTGGAGGAAGATGCACACAGGTAGATTACATCCTATGCAGAAGAGTTGATCTAAAGAAGATTAAAGACTGGAAAGTGGTGGCAGAGGAAAGTGTAGTTAAGCAGCATAGGATGGTGGTCTGTAGGATGACGTTGGAGATCAAGATGAGAAAGAGAGTGAGGGCAGAGCCAAGGATCAAATGGTGGAAGTTGAAAAAGGAAGACTGCAAGGTTGAGTTAAGGGATGGGGCGAGACCGGCACTGGGTGGAAGTGAAGAGTTACCAAACAGTTGTGAAACTACAGCAGATGCAGTAAGGGTGACAGCAAGAAGGGTGCTTGGCGTGACATCTGGACAGAGGAAGAAAAAAAAGCAAACCTGGTGGTGGAATGGGGAAGTACAGGAGAGTATACAGAGGAAGAGGATGGCAAAGAAGTGGGACAGTCAGAGAGATGCAGAAAGTAGACAAGAGTATAAGGAGAAAAGGCGCAAGGTGAAGAGAGAGGCGGAGAAGGTTTAAGAAAAGGCATATGATGAGTTTTATGAGAGGCTGGACACTAAGGAGGGAGAAAAGGACCTGTACCGATTGGCTAGACAGGACGCAGGGACGGAGGTGGGAAAGATGTGCAGCAGGTTAGGGTGACAGGGGTGCGGAAATCCAATGCCCGACTCGTCCGACACGGGTAAATTGACCGTCGGACAAGCGTGTTTTCTGGTTTCAGTTGTCCGCGGACAAGTGCAATTTTCTGGAGAAAAAAAGAATTAAAATGTGCAGTGCAGGGCACATTTTTACCACTACTTTCAAAATTTTAAACATTTGGGTACGTACTTCATGCGGAAACAGTCTACTTAGGCATGTTCTTCATGTCTCAAATTGGTATTCAATATTGTTTACAAAATGACGGCTGATTTTTCAAAGGGGAAGCACTTTTGTGGTCTTACATAAGTATTTTACCCTACTATTTACATACTTGGAGATGCGGTCATTTTTTTTTATCATGCCGACATTATGATGTAATTTGATGATTTTTCATTATAATTGATAACTTTTATATATTATTGATAAAATTCATTTTTTCCTACATAAAAATGCAGTCATTTCACCTACAATGCAATTTTTTGCCAGATAAAGCTTGTTAGGCAGTTAATCTTTCCTGAAAATTGCGATTTCACGTAGGTTGTGATATATTGAGGAGTTAAGAAATTTATTGCGCGACATCAATTTTGATGAGCTGTCTATAGATCGTTTTTGATTAGAGAATTTTTCATATAAAACAAGTTGGTTTCGCGCTGTCAGTTTATTAAAAATAAAGAAAACATTAACGGTTTCCAAATGTTATGAAATATCAAACGTCTTCACTTAGACGGGATTATTTTTTTCCCCCGACAACATCGGTAATATTTACTTCTTTGGAAATGTACCATCTTGCGGAATTTCGAATACGTCATTAGGAATGACCTGCGTAACCCATAATGCACTGCGGAAAGCACGTTGTTCTCGCTATATGCGTGTTGCTGAAACTGAAACAAGTAGCATTGCGGAAGAGAAATGGATCATTTCTTGATTAAAACTGGCACAATAGGCCCTGAAAAACCTAAGGAAGCGTAGTAAGGCCACTGTGAAAAAAATACAGACACAGTGAAGACAAAAAAAAATGTAAATGTCGAGATTAAAGTCGACATGTTGACTTTATTCTTGACATTTCCGCATTATTCTCGTAGTTTATTTTGTCAGTAGAGTGTCGCAAACTAAATTTCATCTTAAAATGAATGTTTCATTTACTAGATTTTCTCAAACCCCGTCATAAATTAATGTAGCACATTAAATGCTTTATATTAAGTGTTCCCCGACCCAGTTGTTAATCTCTGCGCGCTTCTTACACTGACTACCTTTTGCAGTGAGAAGTGCCGGCAGCAATCGCCGCACATTGACTTCATGATATTCCTGCTCAATGAACATTCAGAATACTAAGATAAATACTTGATATCTTTTTCTCGATGAAATGCATTAAAGCATGTATTAGACATGGGTGGCGGGGTGCACGGTGGCGTGACTGTAGTGCTGCTCCAGCAGATGTGACGAGGCTCCAAAAAACTGGACATTTGAATGGGTATCCCACAGGTTTAACTGAAATATAGTGTAAATGCTGTGTTCGTGATCTGGAGGTCGAAGACACGAACACAGAATTCAATGGATGTTTTTCTGAGCGGGCTTTCTTTATTGCATGTTTGCTGCGTCTATCTTACGTACTAAACCCCCAGTTCCTATCCTTTGTCTTTCTCCATATAACCAATCACCACACGATAAACGTCTTTGCGAAATTAAAACTAGTTATAAACCTAGACCTCAGTTTTCAGAACTTTAAAAAAAATTTTGTTATCCTACATGTTTAATTATGCCATCCATTCGGAGGTCTAAGCTTATAACTAGTTTTAATTTCACAAATACATTTATCGTGTGGTGATTGGTTATATGCAGAAAAAAAAGGATAGGAACTGGGGGTTTAGTATGTCAGATAGAGACACAAGTCTAAAAGTAAGAAAAAAGTTGGTTCAATTGAAAAAGCGTTTTCTAAAGCTGAACGCTCGGAGGTTGAGCGTTATGCTAGGCTGTTCAATACTGCTTCTTTAGAAGAGTTTGACCCACGACCAGCTGTGGAATTCTGGCTGTCACCTGGCAACAGGTACATCACTCATAAGAAAAATCATCAGCATTCACTTCTGCAGGACCATCAGTCCAGGAACCATGCAGTTCAGCTCAAGCAAAAATCAACAGCATTCAGCCCATGCTGTCCGAGATGGTAAAGATTCTTGGGGGAGAAGATGTTGCAAGACAAAAGCTGAAGAACATGGCAGAAAATTAATCAGGACAGTGTTCTGTTATGTAACTGTAATATATGAAACAGAACTAGTGTAGCTATAATGAAGGCATTGTTTATTAGCCAGTTAAAATAAGGGAATCTTTTATATACTGTTCTAGAGCAAGGTGGCAAAATACTATTCCCTGAAAGAACTTTTTTCAGTTTTAAAATGGAAGGCAGTTTTGGTATCAATAAAAGAGATCAGAAAAAATAAACTATTTTTCACTTTTGTTATTTGTTAATGGGCAAGTGAATTCAACTGGCGGACAAGTGGATTTTCTAAGTTTACTTGTCTGTGGACAAGTACAAACCGGATTCCAAAAAAGTTGGGACACTAAACAAATTGTGAATAAAAACTGAATGCAATGATATGGAGATGGCAAATGTCAATATAGATCAAACGTTTAATCCGAGTAAATGTATAATTTTAAAGGAAAAATATGTTGATTCAAAATTTCACGGTGTCAACAAATCCCAAAAAAGTTGGGACAAGTAGCAATAAGAGGCTGGAAAAAGTAAATTTGAGCATAACGAAGAGCTGGAAGACCAATAAACACTAATTAGGTCAATTGGCAACATGACTGGGTATAAAAAGAGCTTCTCAGAGTGGCAGTGTCTCTCAGAAGCCAAGATGGGTAGAGGATCACCAATTCCCACAATGTTGCGCAGAAAGATAGTGGAGCAATATCAGAAAGGTGTTACCCAGCGAAAAATTGCAAAGACTTTGCATCTATCATCATCAACTGTGCATAACATCATCCGAAGATTCAGAGAATCTGGAACAATCTCTGTGCGTAAGGGTCAAGGCTGTAAAACCATACTGGATGCCCGTGATCTCCGGCCCTTAAACGACACTGCACCACAAACAGGAATGCTACTGTAAAGGAAATCACAGAATGGGCTCAGGAATACTTCCAGAAACCATTGTCAGTGAACACAATCCACCGTGCCATCCGCCGTTGCCAGCTGAAACTCTACAGTGCAAAGAAGAAGCCATTTCTAAGCAAGATCCACAAGCTCAGGCTTTGTCACTGGGCCAGGGATCATTTAAAATGGAGTGTGGCAAAATGGAAGACTGTTCTGTGGTCAGACGAGTCACGATTCAAGTTCTTTTGGAAATCTGGGACGCCATGTCATCCGGACCAAAGAGGACAAGGACAACCCAAGTTGTTATCAACGCTCAGTTCAGAAGCCTGCATCTCTGATGGTATGGGGTTGCATGAGTGCGTGTGGCATGGGCAGCTTGCATGTCTGGAAAGGCACCATCAATGCAGAAAAATATATTCAGGTTATAGAACAACATATGCTCCCATCCAGACATCATCTTTTTCAGGGAAGACCCTGCATTTTTCAACCAGATAATGCCAGACCACATTCTGCATCAATCACAACATCATGGCTGCATAGGAGAAGGATCCAGGTACTGAAATGGCCAGTCTGCAGTCCAGATCTTTCACCTATAGAGAACATTTGGCGCATCATAAAGAGGAAGGTGCGACAAAGAAGGCCCAAGACGATTGAACAGTTAGAGGCCTGTATTAAACAAGAATGGGAGAGCATTCCTATTTCTAAACTTGAGAAACTGGTCTCCTCGGTCCCCAGACGTCTGTCGAGTGTTGTAAGAAGAAGGGGAGATGCCACACAGTGGTGAAAATGGACTTGTCCCAACTTTTTTGGGATTTGTTGACACCATGAAATTCTGAATCAACATATTTTTCCCTTAAAATGATACATTTTCTCAGTTTAAACTTTTGTTCCGTGATTTATGTTCTATTCTGAATAAAATATTAGAAGTTGGCACCTCCACATCATTGCATTCAGTTTTTATTCACGATTTGTATAGTGTCCCAACTTTTTTGGAATCCGGTTCGATAAACAAATTTGATTTCCAAACCCCTGGGTGATAAAGGATAAAGATGGAAATGTACTCACAAGCGAGGAAAGCGTGTTGAGCAGATGGAAAGAGTACTTTGAAAGGCTAATGAATAAAGAGAACAAGAGAAAGAAGAGGCTGGATTAAGGAGAGATTGTGAATCAGGAAGTGCAACAGATTAGCAAGGAAAAATAAGGACAGCTATGAAGAGGATGAAAAATAGAAAGGCCGTTGGTCTGGATGACATACCTGTAGAAGCATGGAAGCATTTAGAAGAGATGGCAGTGGAGTTTTTTTTTTTTACCAGATTGTTTAATGGAATCTTGGAAAGTGAGAGGATGCCTGAGGAGTGGAGAAGAAGTGTACTGGTCCCAAAATTTAAGAAAAAGGGAATGTGCAGGACTTTAGTAACTACAGGGTGATAAAATTGATGAGCCACAGCATGAAGTTAAGGGAAAGAGTAGTGGAAGCTAGGTTAAGAAATTAAGTGATGATTTGTTAGCAAAAGTATGGTTTCATGCCAAGAAAGAGCACCACAGATGCAATGTTTGCTCCGAGGATGTTGATGGAGAAATTTAGAGAAGGCCAGAAGGAGTTGCATTGCGTCTTTGTGGACCTGGAGAAAGAATATGACAGTATGCCTCAAGAGGAGCTGTGGTATTGTATAAAGAAGTCAGGTGTGGCAGAGAGTTGTACAGGATATGTACGAGGGAAGTGTGACAGTGGGAAGGTCTGCGGTAGGAGTGACAGATGCATTCAACGTGGAGGTGGGATTACATCAGGGATCGGCTCTGAGCCCTTATTTGCAATGGTGATGGACAGGCTGACAGACAAGATTAGACAGGAGTCTCCGTGGACTATGTGTGTAAAAGAGAGGGAGGTCAGTGGAATGGGGAGGATGCAAGGACTAGACTTGGCGACAGTGGATGAGTTTAAATACTTGGGATCATCAACAGTACAGAGTAATGAGGATTGTGGAAAAGAGGTGAAAGAGTGCAGGCAGGGTGAAATAGCTGGAGAAGATTGTCAGGAGAAATCTGTAACGGACGGGTATCAGCAAGAGTGAAAGAGGTGGTCTACAAGACAGTAATGAGACCAGCTATGTTATATGGGTTGGAGACAGTGGCACTGACCAGAAAGCAGGAGACAGAGCTGGAGGTAGCAGAGTTAAAAAATGCTAAGATTTGCACTGGGTGTGACGAGGATGAATAAGATTAGAAATGAGTACATTAGAAGGTCAGCTCAAGTTGGACGGTTGGGAGACAGTCACAGAGGTGAGATTGCGTTGATTTGGACATGTGCAAATGTGCACAGGAGAGATGCGGAGTATATTGGAAGAAGGATGCTAAGGATAGAGCTGCCAGGGAAGAGAAAAGAGGAAGGCCTAAGCAAAGGTTTACGGATGTGGTAAGAGAGGACATGCAGGTGATGGGTGCCACAGAAAAAAGATGCGGAGGACAGAAAGATATGGAAGAACATGATCTGCTGTGGCAACCCCTAACGGAAGCAGCGGAATGAAGAAGATTAAATTGTAAATAAAATCACATTCAATAAGCAATCAGGCTGTCTCAGCAATATTCATTTATTTTCATTCTAGCTCCATTGACACAGTTAATCCAAACTAAAAGAGTTTGTGGTACAGCAATACAGTTATCTGCTCCTCAGAAGTTGGCATTTTGAAAAGAAATGCAGTTTTCTACTGCAATTTAGGTGCAAATGTGCAGACTGTACATCTCAGCCAAATCATTGTTTTAAAGTTAAAAAAGTTATGATAGAAGCCAGTCTTAACTAAAGTGATTCTGGGCCCTTTTCATGTTCCCAAGTTGGTATGGGCGACCTGATGAACGGCTAACCAGCCTTGTGTTGATGCAAAAAAGTGCCCCAAAAGAGCCATGTTCGAGTCATCCTGAATGCTACTTATGAAGTGTTGCAGTGTAAACAAACCACGCCCTCCTTGCCCCAAAATTCTTCTCTTTACCTATGTCTGGAATAGAGTATTTTTTTTAGCAGATGTTCCAAATAAACTCATTTGCATGTTGCCCAGAATTGTTGGTGGACAATTAATGCATCTTTATGTGGTAACCTATTGATTAAACATCTAGTAGGTGTTTTGAAAAAGTGAAAAACTGAAGACGAAAAATACATTTTCCTTATATAGTAAACTTATCTGATATAGTAAATTTATCATGAAAAATGCTTGTCACTGCTTTTTAAAATAGTAAATAAATGTATAAATGTTATGATGGCAAGAACAAGCAATCGGAATTAAAAAAAAAGAATATTGTTTTTTACCTCCGCATTCTCTTCTCTCGTCAAGAGATATACATGGGTTGTCCATCCATTTCCTTTCTGTTTCAGTTGGTATGCATATAATATCTGGCTGCCAGAGGCACTGCAGGGCACTCACACATATGCATGGCTGTACACCCCACAAATTGGAAATATGGCCAACCGAATATATGAATATAAATTTTTTACCCAAGTTCGATAAAAGAAACGGTACCTTTTTATAAAATAATATATATATATATATATATATATATATATATATATATATATATATATATATATATATATATATATATATATATATATATATATATATATATATATATATATATATATATATATATAATAATATATATAATAATATATATAATAATATATATATATATATATATATATATATATATAATATATATATATATATATATATATATATATATATATATATATATATATATATATATATATATATATATTATATATATATATATAATTTTTTTTTTTTTTTTATAAAAGGTACGCTTTCTTTTATCGAACCTAGGTAAAGAATTTATATTCATATATTCGGTTGGCCATATTTCCAATTTGTGGAATATATAGCTAATATATATATATAGCTAATCCTAGTCTAATTTTCGCCTCCTTTCCCTAAATAATAATACCCATGTATTTTGCACTTATTCCTCAGATTTAGCCAGGTAACAATTTTGCTATAAACAAACCATACCGTAAAAATTCTTCGACCTGTCCGATCAAAGGCCACACAGTAAACGGAAGACAAGTGTCCCAGAATTCTCCGATGCATTTTCATATGCTGATAAGTGGAGGAAGGAACCATATGGTTGAAACGAGCAAACCCAATGGTTTGTCTGGCTCCAGCAATGGAAACTGAAATTAAAAACAGCAGATTAGAAACTTGTTTGTTTATATAAATTATTAAATGCAATCTTAAGTCCTATACTATACTGCACAGAAATATTATTATACATTTCTTAGTCTAATGAAAAATACATTTAGCAAAAGAAACTAACCATACAAGCTAGTGACAAATTAAAATCAAATGACAATCAAGTTAAATATTTATTTTGGACTGAAAGCTGGCTGCAAGCTAGAAAAAAACATAGCAAAAATTAATATAAAATTACAACGTTACAGAAATAAGTAGTTGAAAAAAAGAATACATTATACTTGGGTCATACACGAGGGGTAGTGGGGGGGGGGAAGAACCAACAGAAGTTAAAATAATTAAGACTGGTAATTCAATATTATGCAAGAACATTGTAAAAATTATTTAAAACTAACTGTGCTACCCAGCTTCAAACAAAAAATAATACAACAGGTGTCAGTTATAGTGCTATCTGTTAAATCAGGTTTATTAGAAGTAGTATGTAACTGCTTTTCTGTACACAATATTTGTAGTTTTTTATTTTTTTTTTACCAATAGCTAATCTTATCGGAGGGCAGTATGCTTGGACCAAGGAATTCAAACCCTGAGGATGGGGTTTCAAATCTTGCTAAATGACACTGTGTGACCATCAGCAAGTCATTTCACCTGTCTGTGATCAAATTGCAAAAACAAAAGAAATGTAACCAATTGTCTCTCAAAAGTTGTAAGTTACTTTGGAAAACAATGTCCGTCATAAAATAATAATAATAGGTCACTGAAGTTACTTACACTTGAACATGATAGGAGTAAAACATTCCTGTATTAGATCAATTCCTGCTTTTTTTCAGCTTTTCCTAATGTCTTGACTTTTATTGATGATCATTGCAAAAACACAAATTTACAGGAAAGTGTATTATTTTTAATTAAAGATGGTAATCAAAAGAAATAACGTGAAATTTGAGTTTATATCTTCATTATTAGATGTTTATAATTTTCATTTCTTTTCACCATTCACTGAAGTACAGTACTTTTGTGTTTTTTGTCATTTGTATGCAGTTCCTGATTTAAAGTCCGGAGTTATAAATGTACATACAAAGCAGTGCTTGAAGTGAATTTACACAAGTGCCTTACCTTGTGTATTACACTGATGTATTACTGTGAAATGAAAGAAGTGTGGAGCATTTCCACATTAGAAAAGCAGGCGCCACCATCTAACAGCTCGTTTATACTACACACTCAGAACGTGCACGCACCCGCATCATGGCTGCCACGTGTTCTCAGCATTCATTTGATGCGTCCTCTGAGCAGGTCCTCGACGTGTGAGCGAGTTCTAGTACCAGCAAAAAGTTGGGGGGATGATGGGGGGGCATTGCAGTGTGCTAAAAGTTGGAATGCGACGTCAGAGTCTCTGTTTACTATCTACACATGACAGAAAGCTTAGTTGATCCTACGAGATCAGTTTGCGCACTCCGATGTTTGATGAATGGTTCGATGTGGTAAAGCAAAATGCCGACATACAGATGTATTCATGGTGCTTTTATATTCAAGTGTAGCATATTCCCGATCATAATGACACGATACGTTTTAAAAGTCTCACATACCATCTTCTGTGCCGTCTTTTTTATCTGGGGCCTCCATCCGGTCCTGACAGCACCGGATCGCCAGCTATTGATCGTCACATCAAGCACATTAAATGTATGATATTCCAACTCTGCACATTTAGAATCCTTAGATTATACTTGATATCATTTTCATGATGAAATGCATTAAAGTATGTATGTTACATGTTACAGATAAATCAGTAATTTCGTTTAAATAACGAATACGGTTAATAATTACAAACATGGGGGTGACACGGTGGCGGAGCGTTAGCGCTGCTATCTTGCAGGGAGTCACATAGCTGATATTCCCTGCCTAGAGTTTACATGTTTTTCTGCTGGGTTTCCTCAGTGTGCTCCGGTTTCCTTCCAAAGATATGCAGATTTGGTTACTCTAAAATGACACTAGCGCATGCGAGTGCTTGTATTCACCTTGCAATAAACTGATGCCTCGTCCAGGGATTGTTTCTGCCTCGTGTCCAATGCTAGCTGAAATGGACAAATCCCTGGACTGATGGATTTAATCATTAAACATCCTTTTCAGAGATACTGTAGTAAGGTATCATCGGAATTTAATGGGTGTTCCAGGCAATTCACAACACAGCGAAGCTGAACCTGTTCTCACCATGATAATATCTCGCACTGCCACCTGGTGGATTCCTTCAGATTTATGTAAAGTACGCATGCAAGTATAAACAGTACAACGCTTGTGTAGCAGGAGCGTCCGCTGAAGCATGCGTCGCGTGAAGTATAACCCTGGCCTAAGAGGACATTTCTGCCTTGGAGTTTGCAGCACCTTGATCAAAGACCTATAGTGGTTATTTGTATGCACCCTGGTTCAAATTTCACCTAGCAGGTGACTAGGTAAGTATTAAAAGAAGCCCAACTATATTACCTGCTGAGTCTGTGCTCGAGTTTTCATATTTTATCTTCTGAGGCTGAAGCGGTTATTTTACTATTCACTATGAAAAATGCATTTTAGTGACTTAACAGCAAAAACATATATATAAAAAAAGCTGAAGGTCATACGTAAGGCAAAATCATATTTTAATACTTAGATTAACTTTTCCTGTCGATGTACCCAGCTGGATTATTTAAAAAAATTAAGACCATTGTTTAACAAACCATGGGAACAGGGAAGAGGAGAAAAATCTCAGGGTCACAGGGACGAATGCATAACCAACATAGGAGCCAAGTATGCATCTAATAATGTTAGTAGTCAACAGCAAAAACTGGCACTTTCTAACCAGTGAGCTCTGCCATTTTATTTGAGTTTCGCTGAATGTTTTTTTCATTTTACAATATAATCAGGTTTCTTTTTTCCTGTTCAGAACACCACCCCATCTTCAGTCATCTTCTTACCCTATTGGTTATTGGTGCCATTTCCGTGGCACATCAAATCACTTCTGCTGCATTTTTCATTTCCATAAAACACGCATCAAAGAGCATAAGTTAGCATAATATTAATAAACCTCGCCAAAGTTGGGAAGAAAAACAAAAAATCATCATGTTGGCTAATTTTCTGTAAAATCATCAGATTTCAACAAAATCCATGAAGGTATTTTTTTCTATTACGGTGGTTATCCCCAAATACTGATATATCAAAATGTTCTTAGCAGATACCTAGTGAAACAGATGCACCATCCTTCCAGATTTCGACTTTTTAACAAAAATGTGTTTTTATTCACAAGTGAACAAGTCAGTTGGTTAAATTTACATTATATTACATATAAACACAAAATAGATGGGAAGCTTAGGGGATTGGGGTGCTAATAAATGTGATGTTAGTTTTAATGTTTTGCACAAAGGCCTAAATATAGTACAAATTAAGTGATGTTATCCTCTAAAACATCATAGAAATTGCCAAAACTTACATTTTGGAGTGTTTTATATTATGCAATTAAAAATGCAGCCTCCTAAGTCAGTACAAAGAAGGTGTTCATTCCCAATTTAAGTGCAATCTCAGTAGCTACAAGGAATCTCATACAATATAACAAACAAACAACAAAACTTTGAGCTCGAACCCAATACATATATTCAGGTGTGGAGACTGGGAAATAAGCAACACAAAAGAACACCACATTTTTTAAATCACTAGGAACTACATGGTGGTGTGCTTATTAAAAAACTTTACAGAATAGTTTACACAGAACAGAATACTTTATACATTAATGTAAATTACACTTTAGTGATACCATAGAAAATGAATCAATGGAAGACTTTACAATATAATCAATTGTACTGTGCAATATTATACAATCAAGTACATTAGCTTAAAACAGTATTTATTAGGTACACAAATCAATGTTAAAATGGACATGGAAGTGAATGAAGTAAACAACTTTAATAAAATTTGTAAACTAAAAGCATTGGGTCAAATTAAGTAATCAAGCTGCATATACAGATTGGTACAGAGGTGTCTTACTGCCTCTGTGCACCATTACAGATCTATTGTGTGTATGCACATTCATTTCTTTCCCATTATTATTTATAATATGCTCTGGAAGAGAAAGAAAGCTGTTAGCTATGTTGTCTAATAGAATTGAGTGCAAGCGTGTGTGAGTGTATATTTTGTTTGGGGTTTTAGATTCTGTTTGAAGCCAGAATGAAGTCAGAGTAATTATGCCAAAGGTTTTTGAATGTGTTAAGTCCCCAGCTGCCACAATTGAATATACTCAGATTTCCTGGTCCTCTTTTTGACAGGAACCTGCACATCAAAGAAGCATGGCAGCTAAATTCCAAATACAAGCTCAACTTAATACAATTGTTGCATGACTGCTACACCTGCTTGAGGGGAAAGGGGGAAAAAAAAGGCTAAAAAATTTGGAGTTAACATTCAGGGAGCTGAGTACTTGTGGGTATCGCTCCTCAACAAAGTTGTTTGGAGTCTACTGTGAAGACAGACTGGTGCGACAAATAACAAAGGTTCATCCACAAAGATAAATGAAGTGTTGCTTAGCAGGTAAAGAAAAGGGACGACCCAATGTTGATTGTCTAGCAGCAGGTTAGACATGGAGTATGTGCTATCACTGGGTATGAAAAACCAGGTAATGAGCCAACTGTCATCCCAGTTATTACCTCACTAACAGTGAAACTGCAGCACATTGTTTTCCATTTATTTGTATTTAAAGACAATATAACCCTCAGAGCAACCTATTTAGGACAGCAACCCTTATCAGATTTTCCCAGAGCTAAACACTGGAGAATAACCTTTAAAGACATTTAGTAGGAGACCTCCTCATAGAATTCCTAATTAGTGATAGAGGGCGAGATTCTGGAACTTGGTACAAAATCGATGCCGCAAGCACAGGCATGTCAAATAAAGACTCAGACTACCAGGATGCCCTTTGCTTTAGGACAGAGTAGGCACAGATGCTAGCCAATTCCAAGGAGAACAGCAGAAAAACTAAAAGCCCTTGTGATACAGAAGAGAATCAGATGAACATAAGCATCCCAAAGAAATTTCCAGTTCACCAGTGACAGAACCACACAATTGCTGGCGGTAAAGTGCTAACCCTACTGCAGCCGATTTATATGCTCCTGCATGCAAATACTGGCGGCAACCACCAAACTAGCACTGGAAGCAGAAACTATCTACTAACTAAGGCTAGGAATAGAAATCTTGCCAAAAAGTGAATTAGCTGTACAGGTAAGCAAATCCAATGCAGAAAAGCATTACAGAACACATACTGAAGGGATTTCGGATATATGTAAGTGGAACAGAGTAGTGCAACTTCCAACAGCAGTACTAACAAAGATGTTGCACGTGCCTAACACTCAGAGCTGGGGAAATGACAACCCAGATTACACAGGTCAGAATGGGGATAGAAATCGAGAATGCAGAGTGAAAAAGGTCCTTGTAATGAAGCGGGGATCCAATTAAACAGACCACAAATGGAGCAATGTCACCTGAAATTCCTGGCCTGGCTCAGCCTTACTGTGTTGTAAAGGGAACATAGGCAGTAAAGTGTGCATTTTTAAATTCACGGCAGACGTCAAGCCGTCAAGGTGCAACAGAAAAAGGGATAGCTTGCTTAAGAAAGGCTCATTCTACATGGAAGAGGGCAGTTATGAACTCCAACAAACGAAGGAGAGTCACCACCCTTAGCCTCATTAATTATAGGCAACCAAGAGTGGGATGGAGGACCGAAGGAACAAAAAGGTAACATACAACCACAGGAGACAGGACTGAAGTTTCGCCTTTTGATTGCCATGACCGTGAATAAATGTGGATACATTGTCTTGTGTGATTATAAGCAAGATTACAGGAATGACACCTTCTTACTATGTAAGGAAGGACAAATGGAAGCATATGCCTATAATCACACTTTTCCTTCCTGATTAGGTCAGCTGATATTTACCAGCCTCTATCAAGTACTGGACTGTCTGGCATCCTTGTGGGACTGGATACTCTGCCTTCAAAGGGTTTGGTTCAGATGGAGGCAATGTTGTAGATTGACAGAAATTTCACTGATAGTGCACCCTGTTCCCATACCTAGAAGGAATGCCAACCAGGTCGGGAAGGTTAGTATCCCCTTTCCCAAATGGAATGCCAGGGCAAATGAAGGGCAAAAGGAGGCTACCTCCTGTGCTCATGTTGTTTCCCCATACACAGGAGGAAAAACATCCCTTGTGGGAATTTCCCTTTTAGATACTGACAAGGCAGCATGGGAGCTGATTCCATAGCATTGCCATGTTGGGTCCCACTGGTGCCGCCATGGGGAGCTATTGGGAGGCAAGTCCCCTGTTTTAGCGTGGCTACACTTGACCTGGAAGTGCTTCCCAAGGGCCGTGATTAGGTATTGGATGTACTCCTGAGTTTTGCTGAAAATGGAGTAGATCCACACAGCTCAGGGAATTGGAACTGGGAGGTGGTTTACAAAGCTCACCTGGGAGGAGTGGGGGAAGAATTATGAATATATGGATTTTGAGAAAACCAAGCCTGTGGAAGGTATTTTCTTTACACTAAAGCATGTTTGAACCCTTACTGGAGTCTGAGTAATTAAGCTTTTAGTTTGTGAATCTGTCACACCCCCTTGTGGCAACATCATTTGATTAAATTTTATCTCAAAAAACACTCATGCAAACATTTTACGAATCAAAACAGAGCAGACAGCAAAAATCCCAGTTAAATAAAACAGTTTATATGGTAGTTATCATTGGATATAGGAAGGATATGGGGAAAAAAGCACTGGACCAAAACAATAAATTGGGCAGGAGACTGCAATAAGACAAACACAATGCAACTTCTTTGAAAAAGTTAAGGCAACTTTTAGAAAGTTATTATTGTACATGGACTTTCAATGTTAAGGGTAGAAATATTAAAAACGGCTTGTTCTAAAATGTCTCTTTACTGTGATGTAATCATCCAGGAGGTCTACATAAAAATGCAAAAACACACACAAAAAAAAAAATTCCAATGAAAACTGTAATTAAGACAGAAAATAAATTTTGATTATACACACACACACACACACTACAAAACTCAACTTTGATGTTCTGAACATCACAGAAACAGAACTTAACTCTATAACATATTTGAGCTCATGGAATTTCCATGCATGTGCAACACACAAAGTCCTAAAGACCAAAAAAAAAAAAAAAGTGATAACTCACCAATGTTTGGCAGTCTTCCATAGAGTAATGGAGGTTCTGGGGGTCTTCCCCTGTGCAAAGCTGCAAAGGCAGAACCACTCCATACTGTGTGCCTACAGTCTGAAATATAGAAAACATATTTCAACGTTACTTTTTAAAAATTGCAATAACTAAAATGTTTACACTTGTCACTCAAAAAACACCAGAACGTTTATACTGCACACTCTTGCAAGAGCAATAGATTTTACATTGCACTATTTTCCACAACACTACAAAAGAAAATAAGCTTTGTCCTCTCTCTAAACATTTTACCTTTTTCTGTTCTCAATAAGGATTGCCGTCCAACACCCAGAAGAGTCTGCACTCCAGGAACGCTGGGAGGTACCTCTTTATCAAGAAGGGGTCCAATTCTTTGACAAATTCTTAACAAATAATCTGCTGGGATGTGTCTGTTGGCCGTTACCTAGGAAAAACAGATACTCCATCAAAAACATTACAAAAATTAGGAAAATCATGAACAACAGTATTAGAAACACAGTAACGAATACCCACCTGGTGAATTAACATTACATTAAACCAAACCAAAAAGTTTCACATTTCTTAATGTCTCACATAGTGTTGCTCAGCAAAATTACAAAAAGTTTTTTCCAATCAAATATGCAGTGTTTGCAGGTGACCTTAGCTGACAAATATTTGCCAGGAAACACACCATGCAACCAGCTTAGACTAATATAAGGTGGTCCAGATCTAATTATGCAATTTTCATTTTGCTATAACTTAAGTTTATTACATAGAAAAAAATCACCAGAAAAATCCCGGACCATCGAGAAGTGTGCGAACTGATGACATGAAGAATCGTCTTTGTGCCGATCTGAAATCGTCCCCGCATAAATTCAAAGTCATCCAGATCATCTGGATCACCCTGTACTTTTCCCAAGCACCCAATGTTACTTTGCAAGGTAAGCGTGACATCATACACCTGTCATAGCCATACACAGAACTTTCATACTGTCAAGTGTACCACACCTCACATTTTATGTCACTGCAAGATCTGTTTCACACATGAGACGTCACTACTCAAGCGTTATTCTAGCTGAATTTGCATCCTGCATAATAAACACAAAAAACTCAGTATTTTTTATTTGAAGGGTACATTAACAGGCCATAATGAGAATGTTAAGTACTGCTCTGTGAGCCTGATGAGGGATATGTACAGTGGTGTCTCATACTTCGAACAGTTTATATGGCTTCCTAAAATTAAATTCAAAGTCTGAATCACTTTACCTCAATAGAAATAATGGAAAGTAAATTAATCTGTTCCCAGACCTTACACAATATCCATTTTGATGACCTTAAAAACAGCAAATATATATAATTTAAGGTAAAAACAACAATTAAATGCAGTAAATAAATTAAAACATGAAAACAAATAAAATAGGTAAATACTGCATAATAAAATTAAAAGTGCATTTAATGTATTTTAGTGAAGAGTGGTGATGTCCCATGTGGATGCCATGGTTAATAGTAACAATAGTTAGTAACACTAACAAACTAAACAAAGTGAAAAAACACTGAAAACACACAAATGCAATGCAACAGATGTTTTCACAATGACAGTAAGACACCAAAAGGGTGCACAACAGATGACATTTACACTTGCTGAGTAACTGCCATCTGTTGCTGCATTTTTTTCACAGGCATCCTTCGAACTCTGGATCAAATTTCTGTTGAATTTAGGATTCACACTTTGGAACATTCAAAGTAAGAGGCTCCACTGTATATGGCGCTTCACGGTGCATAGTGCAGTTTTTATTCAAACAGTGTAAAATGTGCAACTGCAAAAGTTTTCAATAAATAATTCATGAAATCCAAAGTGCAGGGACATTATGTCTTACAATCGGAGTAATAAATTGAATCCTTAAATGGATACAATCAAGTTTAAAAACAAACTGAAAAACCTGTACTTCAGTGCTCTCTTTCTCCATTTTCTCACCTGCTCACCCTAACAGGTCTATTCAGCTGGGTTAGCAAATGCAGTCTCTCTTTTTTTAGCTCCCATAGTCATACATGGCTCCATCTTCCTAACACCCCAATCAGTGTCTCTAGGATACCTAGGAGTCCACGATCTCCCTGGCTCTGTCTGCTCAGCACAGTCAATCACCTTGGAGCACCGTTCCCCTTGCTTACCCTTGGGGATTTCCCCGACTGCACAGTCTCCACCCCACAGCACTGGCTCGACTGCCAGATTTAACTTTTCCTTCCTGTCTTTCTCATACTTCCTTGATTATTCCCTCCCTTTCTTCCAACTGATAAACATTGTAGCTCTGTGAGTGTAAGTGCCTCATTAATGAGCCAAAGAGCACAAACGAGGGACAGGTGAGCTAACCATGCTCTTGTATGTTTATCGACACGTGTATCTGTTTCATCAATTCTCAGCACATGTAAATTATCTTAGCCTTTGTTCTCTGCTGTTATTTGCAATACAATGCACCCCAGCCTTATTTTCCCATTACTCTACCAATCAATCAGAGACACTTCTGTGAGGATTCTCATTTCTGTAGTTTTTAAAAGTTCTCTCACTCAGTCTCTGTACTATATGGAAATATGGTTTATTAAAATGCTTTTTAAATCTGCTGTTAATCACTACAATCTCATGCCCACCAACATTGTTAAGCACATTTGCATATAATGTGCAAAACACCTACTGTTAAAGCTTATGTATCACTGTAAGTCCACATAAAACAACTTAACCCCTACAGGCCAATTTTGCCGAGATGTGGCACACTTATTCCTCAAGGAAATGTGTCAAGACAGTTCAATTTTTGTTCAGATATCAAACAGATTGTGCAGTTTTAAAATTTCCTCATTGAAAAGCATTGGTAAATATGAAAATTTGTAAATCTTAAAACAGAAAAACATTCTGTGCAACTTCAACTATGAATTAGTTTTACTGTTTCAATTTTCCTTTTGAAGTGGTTGCACGATCTTATACAAAATATACATCTTCCACTTACTGGTCTGACAGCTGCTTGGATGCACAATGCAAGCAAGTCAAGCACCATGCAGGGTGCACATGCAAACAGCTCACATAGCAGCAATTACGTAAGCATATGTAAAACTGAATTATTACCGTAAAGAACCAACATTAAACATGCTGCTAAATGATGTTTGAACTACTGTATATACTCACGGATAAGTTCTCCCATGGATAAGTCGGGACTTGATTTTACAGTATCATTTCTGGTATTTTATAATGTCTGCTGTATAAGTCGAATGTGGAAAACTCACGCTATTGGTACAAGGGATTATAATATATCTCTATATATCATACACACACACACATATATATATCTCTATCTATCTATCTCTTTTGGGGTGCGAGCAGCTTATTTGTACAAAATCTTAATTTATCTATTCCGTATCAGTGCAATACGCTGCTTGTTAAAACGGATGACTCCTGCTCTTACATGCACTTAGTGCTGCGTGGGTATTATGAACTATCGTATCTGTTCAAGTTCTATTTAAATTTTAAATATAAGTAATTTTTACTTGGTCGACAGAAATATGTTTAGTAGGAATGCAAGTTAAATTTAGTCATCATTGCATAAATTTTTCTTCACCATAGAAATTTAAAGACTAAATTCAACTTCCATTCCTACCAAAGATATTTCTGTCGACTAAATAGAACCTACTTATATCCAAATTCGAGCTATTGAGCTGTCGCCTGCCTGCCTGAATAAGTCACCCTCGCTTCGCTCTTACTTTACCGTTCATTTAATCATGGCTAGTCGTGGAAAAATTATAACATGGAAGGAGGACTACACGGAGTATGGCTTTACCAAAACAATTATTGATGGCGAATAAAGTATCCATTATTCATAAAGCTTCGATTGGTGATCTGTTTTTCTGCGTTAACCTCATATTTTTTCATACTTCTTCTCAAACCAAGGGGGTGCGAGGGTAAAATGAACCGGGAAGCGCCGACATATATATATATTGAATATATTGAAATAGCTTTACTGTCAAATAATGCAAACAGTATGTGACACATGTTTCGCCCTAATTCTGGGCTGCACCCCCTCTCGGGAATTGAACCTCGGACGTCAGCGCTAGAGGCGAAGCCTCTCATGTTGCGCCACGGTGTGTGGTTCGTTTGACAGTATGTAGATCGGGGTGTATATATTACTTTTGAGAATGCAACATACAGTTTTGTCCAGGAGGAAAGCAATGTTGCCTCAAATCAATGGCAACCTTTTGTAGGGTGTGTCCCTGAGACTTATTGTCATCGCGAAGAGATCAGAGGGTATAACGGTGATGCCAGGAATACATTCAGTGTGTGGCGTTCTGCTGTTTTTTTGTGTAGCTGTCTTCACACAGCTTTTCCGCTGCTTTATAAAATGAATGCCATATAAGACCATTGTTTCGCCTTGCTTTGCGGTTCTGTACTGTTTTATTGTTCGTTTATTACGATTCTTATAGTTATTGTATAGCTATTGGAGACTTACTTTACTGTTCAGGTACCCATTTCCTTTATTTAATCCGCAGCTTGTACGTTATTTTTTGGTCGTTTATTATGATTATATTAGATATTTATTGATTCCCTTATTTAGCTAGCTGACTGCCTGCTCATATAAGATGCTCCGCTGTTTTTTTGTGAAACAGCTTTTACACAGCTTCTCCGCTGTTTTATAAATGAACGACATATAAAGCTATCACCTTGTCAACTGTGTAATGCGTTTTTTGAACAAGTTTGATGCATGGAAGTGATCACTCGTACTGCGTTCAGTCAGTTCACATGAGCTGCTCTCTTGTGTGATGTTGCGATGTCCATGGCTTTATTTAATGTTAGCTAAGACCCGGCACTTAAAAGTTTCTCGCTACAGCAATTTGAACTCCATTACAAAGTGATCCAAAGTCTCGTTTATACCTCGTGTCTTCTCATTAAACTTGTATCTCGCAAATAAAGTATTCAGCGTTTTTCTTCAGCACTATTTGGGAGCTCTTCCTTCTTTTCTACGTACTGCATTCACAGTCAGTTCACGCGATTATGTGGGAGGCGTGATGATGTCACACGCAGCTCCGCCAACCCCCCCCACCCCCGGGCATCGAGCTAACGTCCATTACAATACATGGAGAAAAATAGGTTCCAGTTATGACCATTACACGTAGAATTTCAAAATGAAACCTGCCTAACTTTTGTAAGTAAGCTGTAAGGAATGAGCCTGCCAAATATCAGCCTTCTACCTACACGGGAAGCTGGAGAAGTGATGAGTGAGTCAGTCAGTGAGTGCTTTGCCTTTTATTAGTATAGATTGAATTTGGTTTTGCAGACAGTGCTTGAAGTGGGCCAGCACCAATGAGAATCCCACCATCCCTTTGAAACCATATATGAATACACACTCACACTGACCGCAAAGGGGTAAGCACCCTACCACAACAATAACTGGTCAAACGAAAGGCATTCTAGATTTCATAAATCACCGTCATATGAGCTAGGAGTTCTCTCTTTGATAATAATAAAGCTCAAAAAAATCCCAACACATTTATAGCAATGAAACATAGAAAGATTGCAGACAAATAATGTATTTTACATTGCCTTGCACAAGGAATCAAAATAGATCCTTTAAAATGTTTCTGAATACTGCCAGATTACAAATTAAAGTCGTACATTTTGTTCCACTCTGTATAACATCCAATAAAAACAAGAAAAAAATGTTTTTACAAAACAAAAGACATTTACCCATAGATATCCTAATGTGAAATGCAAATATGCTGCCTGTTTTTGTATTTAGGCATAATTCACCATATATTTTCCACTTGTTTCAATTTCTAGATTTTAAGGGAAAGATGTCTATCAGGTAGGTGAATAGGCTAGGCATTACTCTTCTTTCTTTTTGTCAGATTTGCTGAAATGCATTAAGATTTTTAAAACAAAGCTTAACAAACACCACATAAAAACCTTACCTCAGATACTGAACATTTCTGAAGACAGTAATAGGACTCAAGAAGATGCACTTAAATACATTTGAAAACTTTGAAAGAGTTCTGAATATTTTTGGAAAGTATCAAGTATTATTGATGTAATAATTAGTGCTATACATATTTTATACACATTCCTCAATGCTGCCCCATAGACGAGAAATGCTCATTTAATACTTAAATGCCAAAATGCCTTTTTTCTTAAACCTTTTGAATTTACCCACTATCCCAAGTGCAAATTACTTTTCAACTCACAAAACTGCATTATTCAAGACGAAACTACCATTACTTGTAGCTATATGTTTTTACTAAACAATGAATAATGTAAGCAACATCTACATTATACATTATAGGTAGACAGATATTATATACACAAGTTCACCCCAAAAAATGCACCCTTCATGCTCAGAGCTATGCCAAAGTCATATTTACACGGCAACACAATTTACCCATACTGCACAGCTTTCACTGAAGCACACTGTAAGATAGTGTGAACCATATTCAATAACTTACTGTTTTAAGTCCAACCAAGTCCGTAATTACTTGGCATTTTATAAATATTGATGCAGTATGATAAAAGGTGGGTGCCACAGTTCAGATTCCAGCACAGCCAATTTTTTTGCAATTAAAAAAATACTGACCATAGATAACCACAGTGGCTAGAAAATTGATTTAACTCCAAACAATTTAATATTCTGTCAACTTTCATTCTGAACTTGAAATTACCTAAATTTCACCCGTTTCATCAATGATCTATAAAAAATAAAAAAAGAGAAAACTTTTACTAAAGTTTAAAAAAAATGAAAAAGTTTAAAAAGGTACTTAATACCTTTTCTGATACACTAAACTACATCAACAAGTCTGTGTGCTCCCCCATAACTAATAAAACTGCTTTCTCAACATAATCCCACAGTATGTTAGAGAACACTTTGAAGTACTGCTTGAAAATGAATACAAGTATAAAGGAAGGGAAAAAACACTTTGAAAAGCACTAATCTCCATGGTGTTTAATATTCAGACATAGAAAAAAAAACAACTTTAAAATACACCTATATTCATACAGCATAGATCTGATTGTTCTCCTACAGTGGTGACCAAAATTAATGAACAACTTACAACATCCAAAATTTCTAAATCACTGCTTATACCTATTTGAAGTTATCCTCATGGGAATAGAAGGGTTTTTTTTTTTTAAAACATTCTTCATAATTTAAATATATTCTGAAGCACAATATGTAACACTTAAATGAGAAATTTGAAGAAGAGTTCTAATCAAAATTAGAGAACACTCTCAGATATCTCCTAGTTACTGATGTTAATCTGGCAGCTGGTGCTAATTTCCTTTATTATATGACAAAACCACTTCTAATTACTTTGCAAAATGGTGAGCTACTCCAAGGTAAATAAAACCTGCGACAGCAGGATGTCCCGATTACGGCTAAAGAGCTAACCCTTTAAGTCCGTGATTTCTAGAATACTGCAACTTTATAACACCACCAAAAAAAAAATTCTGGTCATTCATATAAGAAAAATGCACAAGAGGACAGGATAATGAGGAGTGTCTCAATGGGGAAATCGGCTCAACACTACAACAGGAATTGCTCACCAGTTCAGCATTGAACAGGCCAAGGGTCTGTCATGGCACACAGTGTGTCGCCATTCATGACGATTCAGACTTCAGAAAGCCCATTCTGCATTGAATCAAGCCTCTCATCAGCAGAAAGAATCAAAAGGCTAGACTAACCTTTGAGCATGTTGTGTGGACAGGAGTACTGGTCCACAGATCACTTTAGTGATGAGAGCCAGTTTAAATTTATTTGGAACCGATGAGAAACATTATGTTCAGCGTCAAACTGGGGTAAGACTGAACACAAACTGCGTAAAAATGTCAAGTTAAAATTTGGAGGAGGAAGCGTCATGGTTTGAGGGATGTTTTCTGCAGCAGGACTTGGCCCTCTTATATTGAGAGCTACATTGCAGGGAGACTGTAAAGGTTTATCAGAACCCCCTTCAGTAGCATGCACATCTCACAATAAGCCCACAATATTCATGCAAGACAATGCCCCCTTATCAACTTGTAAAACTGGTAAAGTAGTCCCTTGAAGTTAATAACATTGAAATAATGAAATGGTTAGACCAGATCTAAACCCGATCAAGAAAATGGAAAATCCTTGGCGACAAAGTTATGTCAGTGGCCACAACTATGCTTATGAATCATCTCTCCACAAGACAGGCCTTTGTAGGGAATTAGATAGAAAGAAGACCTAGCTTAGATAGGGGGAGGGAAGGGAAACACACAATCATTATAGTTGACATTGTATGTACTAGAAAGCCAAGAGTCTAAGAAGAACATAAACATTTGCCCTGAATGCTGTGTGGTGTATATGGCATGAAATAAACCACTACACACAAGTCATATTATATTACCCACACTGTAATGCTAGATGGCATTGATATGATGTTGAGAGCAATCTTTATTAGCAAAAACAAAAAGTGTCAGTTTCTAATGGAAATAATGTAGCAAAGTACAGACAAATACTGAATAAAAGCCTGCACTTGCATTCCAGAAAACACACTTATGATGGCACATGGGTTCCTGTAGGACCAAAATAAAAAGCACACTGCAGTGGCTTAAAAATAAGGATGTCTTTGTATAGCAAAATTTGCAAACTTTAATTTCAACAGCAATTTTTGGCAAACCATCAAAACCACTGCCAGTCATCCTTGCACATCTAATGTAATACCTCGAGAGCAATTTTGCAATTTGACAATTACTGTTCCATTGTTTTGGCAAATGAACAAACATGACAATGGCATTTGAGTAATTATTTAAAATTATGTCCTTTGATTGGGACAGGCTCCGCAAATTTGATAATCCAACTCATCAAGATCCCAGGTATTTTTACAAGGTTCTGCATATTTACATTTCTACAATGTATCAAAAGGACAAGTCCTTTCTGCATGAAAGCAAACAGTTGCCATTATCAGAAAAAAAATCTGCAGTTTAATGCAAATGTTAAACTTAAAAATAATTATGATATAAAAACTATATATTTTAAATGAGATTGTGTGTTGACTCTGTGTTGAGTTGGCACCCTGTCCAGGTGTCAAATCCCAGCTTAACTACCAAATACTGGCAGTATTTTTATGATGCACAATTTCTAAATTAAAGCTTACATTAATATATTTTGGAGTCGCTGAACTATTTTTCAATGAATCTAAAAGTTATTTCAAAATGCAATTCAGATTTTCAAAATTTGCAAACAAAAGAAACCTAACCAGTACATTTAAATATTAACTCAAATACAATTTTTACAGTTTTAAAAGTTCAAATAGTTTACAAAGATGAATACCGTATAAAGGTATGTCTGTGTGTCACAGTACCAAATGCTTAAACAGTAATATCATTGCCCATGTTTGCACAGCATGTACCCTAACCGATAGCAAATTGCTCCAGGATTATCGCGGCAAATTATTTTGTCAAACAATAAAAACCTTTTAAAATATCGCACAACGGGGCCCTATCTGAATAGTGCACCATATTCTACAACCCAACAGTAAAAAGTTCAATAAAGGCCAACGAGATTTTAGAAGCAAATATCCCTTTACGAACCAGCAGTTTTAGAAATTACACAAATTGGGTCCTATTTAAGTACAGCAAGGACTTCAAATTAATAAGACATGAGACAGCGTTAAACTGTTTAAACGCCATTGATTTTTTTTTCTTAGTATCAAAACATTCATTTAAAAAACACCATGAAAACACAAAGTGACGAGAAATTAATATCAGTTTGTTCTTTGGTTACTTAATAATACACAAACCACTAAATTTAAAGCCAGTGAAACCGGTATTTTGTTTTATTTCAGTGATATCATTGCAGCTTCAGACTAACTGATGAAAATTTCGCCACGCACGGCAGCCTTAGCGCAAGTCTTCTCGGCTTTAACACCCAATCACAAGACGATTGTCACAGATGACTCGCTTCCGGATAAAGAAACGCACATTGTGATTGGTTGCAATAAGAGATTGACGTTCCTTCAACCCCCTTTTCCTGCATACCCTCGAATAACCCCCTCCCCCTTACCTATTATGCACAATAAGGCGTTTATTTCGATACAAAATATCAGCTTCGGTCCGCAAAATGCGGCTTTGCCCAGAAAACTCGCCAAGTTGACCACTACTTACACAACGTATTTTACTCCGATTTATATAGTATTACATTTTAACATGTTCTTAGGATTTGTAAACAAGAACTCACGATTCATAATACAAAAGTTAAAATTTCCACCTGTCTAAAGTTTTCCAACTTTCCCAATAAATACTCACCCATTCTTCAAAGGTACGCTTATATTCTTTGCCTTCCCAATCCAAACGTTTTGGAATAAGCTGAAAAAAAAAAAACACAAGACACTGACTGAGACGAAACTCGCATACAGTGATTGGCGTTCTACCTTCCCTATAATCCTTAGTAAAAAGTTCAAAAATAACTAAAACTGTAAATTATACTAATACAAGGAACCAGCTGCCGCGGAAATACGGGGCGAGCGTAGAGTAGCAAAGGCGCTGCCTACCTCGTATTCATCGAGCTCTTCAACCAAGACCTGCGGAAAGAAAAAAATAAAACACCATTAATTAACTAAAAATAAAAGCCGATGTGCATTTCTGTGACGAATGAACCAGTCTGTATTGGCTAACCTGTGCTGTTTTTTTGCAGGGACCGGACTGTAGAAATCTCGCAATGAGGTAATACAGTTCTGGAAAGAAAGGGGGAGCAGAGAAGGCATTTAATAGAACTGCACGCTAGCTAACACACAAAACATAGCATCCCCTTTCAATATAAAGGTAACACTAATGTAGTAAGACACTAACCAGCCTCGATCTGTGAACACTGGATACCTGACATCTTCCGAGTCGATCGACGCTGCTAAATTGATTAATAGACCTATTGTTGCTTTGTTTGTTTATATACTGAAAATAAAACACAGCCCGTTGAATTGTTTCCCCGGCGTTCGGCCTTTTCCTCTCTCTCGGATTTTCACGGTATCATGCCGTGCTTATCTTCACGACCCCTGCAGGACCTGCTTGTGTACTGCAGCAGCACACCAACAGTGGAGACGGCAGCCATATTGGTAAAGGAGAAACATGCGCCTCCGCTTCTGTTCTAAGGGACGCCAATTGGGCCACAAAAGCTGCTACGCGCACGTGCCGATCGTCACTTGTTACTTCTCAGGCGGGGTAGGTGACGTATCTACTGGATCTGTGCACACATTTCCGAAAATCATACTTTTGTTTGTTTATAATTAGCCTTTTTTACTTTTTGTGAACCGGAAGTGATAATTAATTTCAAGTCACACGAAACATGTTAACCATTTATCCCTCATTATATACAACTGTTTGTGCTCTAATTGCAGCGTAAACGTTCCCTTTTGCTCCATTACTGGAAGTTGGACAATGAAACAGTATTTATAGCGAATCGTTACGAATTTGAAATATTAAATCTAACATCAAAACTTGCCATGTTAACATATTGTAATTGCATTTAGATGAGTTGGGAATAGATCTTTATTGTCACATACATTACAGGAGCGTTGTGAAATTCTTTCCTGCACCGTTTGCGAGGAAAATTGAGGTTAAAGTAGCATATACAGGTAATAAGTTCATTAAGTGATGTGAAATAAATAAATAAATACTATAAAGAAGAGTAGTAAAAAATTACCCGATGTACATAGTGCAAAACAAAACCGTACAGACATTTAGTTTGTATTAAAAAGTAGTGGGAAAAAGAAAAAGGGCAGATGGCAGTACACATATACAGTAGAATGAGGCATAAACCAGAAGGTGGGTAGAGTACAGGGCAGGCAAATTCAGGTTACCCACAGTTCAGTGGCCTTGGCCAGAGGAGGAAATCTGCTCCCAAAGCAGATGCAGAATGTGGATGGTTGACATCGGAAATGATGAAGTCAGTCCTGCTCAGACATCTGATGGAGTAGATGGTATTAAGCCATTTTTCAGATGCATGTTCAGTTTTCTCAGGTGAAGTATATTTTGTTTTTTTGTAAGATTTGCTAACTTGAAAATTGGTATGTTAGGTCTAAAAAACTGATATGATATAGACCAATTTTTTTGGATCAATTTATTTGAGGTGTAAAAAACTGATATAGACCAGTTTTTTAGATCAAACTTTTAATACCTTTTTCTTACCACTGGAATCTTTGAAGATTTTATATATTAATTAATTAATTAGTGTTTAGAACATAATGCTTTTTTTCTAATGAAATAAATGTTTCTATTTACAGAAAATACTGTATAATGAACTATCTAGGGAAAAATAAAAATTTCTGCATGACTATAAAAAGCCTGTGAGACTATCATTTTTAGCAGTCTTTAATCTGTTTCAGTTGTTTTGTAAGACAAAGAGAAAATTGCAACTTTGAAATGTGTGAACTCTTAGAGCAGTAAATGTAGTCAGCAAAACACGCAGAGCCAAATTCTGCCAAATCCTCCTCCCTCAATAGATACAATGGAGAACAGTGATCTTTTGGGCAGGCGGATCACAACTCGTATCATTACAAAGCCCTACAGTGCTCTGTGCTTTACCCACACCAGTTTTTCCTCAATGACCTAGTCTAAAAATTCAGCTATTTGAAAAATGTCAGCATAAAAAAACTCCTAAGAATTAAATAAATGGAATATGAAAAAGTGTCATATCACAGAAAATAATGTAACACAAGATTTGTGAATCTTGACCATTTATAGCCTCCACTGCCACAACTTTTCAGAAACTGGTATCCATCGAAGAACACAAATAAGAGTACAGTCTAGTCTGTCTGGCCACATAGTCAGGTGACAAAGAGACAGACAAGACTTTGTCTAATCCTGCCGCACATATTAAGAAAATGTTCCAGAATTTGCCGTTGCCATTTCAATTTCTCACTTATAAATGAGTCAAACTAAGATTTTTTGAGAAAATGACAAAGTATTAGTAGGGTCTGTACTGGAGTCCTCACTCTAAAACTTGATAATTTTTTTCAAGCCATCAAAGACATCATTGTCATTGAGAAGAGTGTCTTGTTTGGCTTATTCCTTTTTATCCTTTAACCATCACTGATTATTGAATTTCTTAACATTGTATCATTCACAAAAATCCACATCCTAATGATATAATTAATGCAACTTTGTAAGATATGTTAAATCATATTTTCTTTGAGAAAACAATGATGAATCCTGTTTTGCTTTTCATCATTATGCAAGAACATGCAAAAATAAGTTGTCTTTTGGACAATGTTGGGACCTTTAGGTTAATACCCAAGTTAAAAATGTATTTCAGTTGCAATGTATTTTGGAAGATATTAAAGTATAAAAGGTTGGCAGGAGTCTGTGTAGTATCTTTTCACAAGGAATTTGTCATTGGGTGACAGGCTCACTGTAGTATTTTTGGACAAAAGGTTAGGTGTGCATACTCGTGCATAAATCTATATTTGCATATACTGTACTAAGGTCATATTAGCCAATGCATATCTTTGAGAAGTGGGAGCTTAGTCTTTGTATTGGGGGAAAATACAACTAAAACAACATTTATTTCTATAGCACATTTTCATACAAAGGATGTAGCTCAAAGTGCTTTACAACATCCAAATTCATTGACTGTAACAGAATGTGAAGTCAGTACCTTAGAGCTGTGATCCAACAGAGCTAATCGCTGCACCAATCTTAAATTTGACAAAAGACTTCATAAAGTATTTCACATGACACAAGTACACCAATTTAAACAATATGTAAATATGATATTTTGTTTAACTGGAACCATATGATTTTTTTTTCCATTTGAAACACATTTATCAATTCACTGTTCAGCTTTTTATCCAGATTTCTTTATTTACTTGGGTAACAATGAGCAGGAGTCTACTTGTGAAATAATAGGTTAAATGCCAGAATCAAAACCAGACAACATATTGTGTCAGAGTAATGCACACACACACTAACACTGACATAATTTTAAGATTTCAATGTTAAAATAAATTCTTTGATGTTGTTTATGTTCTTTTCTATCTTTAGAATTCACCTCAGAATATAGGCTGCGTTTTGGAGAGTGATTTTGATTTTCTTTATTGTATCTTTCAATTTATATTTCATTGCTTTGCTTTTATATTTCATTGCTTTGCGGCATGAGTTGGACATTCTATCTCTTATGCTATGACAAAGTATAGTATATACTGTATCCTTTTTTTAAAAAAAAAAACAAAAAAACTTTGTTAATTTGAGGTAAAAGGTTGGCACCCAATTCATGGCATGTTTGTGTTTTGTATCTTTTTTGCTATTATACACTCTTCCTTATCCAGACCAAGATATGTAAGCATACTGCATATTATATATTTTATGATTATGATGCACTTTACAATAAAATTATTTACTGATAATCCTATATATACCTAAAAATTGATTTGAAAGTTGATCCTATTTAATTACATTGAATTAAGACTGTATAGGGCTATGGGGATTTTATATTTTATATATGTATATTTCCATATACAGTAACTCTTGATTAGTCTGTGGGTGTAGACTTCTTAAGCAATTTTATAATCAGGGACTTATCCCTGTTTCTGATTTGACTGCTTGTTTCAAGGATAATTTCTGTAGTCAAAACATTTTCTTCACTATTATGATATTTATAAAGACATGGCATTCTAAAGTAAAGTATATTTTATAAATTAAAAAAATAATTAGTCCACTCTTTCATTTTATAATAGAACTTATGGGTGCTTTGATCCCTCTGTGAAAAGAAAGCCTTAAAACGTACAGAATATGTCCATTTTTTAAAGTAGCAAAGGTTTCAGTTTAAGAAAACGTGCCTTCCATGTTTCTGAGGAATGCTTGTGACAACAGAATTATTTGGAAATAGTATATTTTTTCTCTAATTCTTGGCACTATTTTCTCAAGGTAAGGTTGCCTTTCTTGCACACTTCTCTGCTTACAGTGGGAGCCATGGATGGAGTTATGAAATCCCCCACTTCGCCAAACTATATTCTGTTTATTATTGTACTTGTGCTTATGTGATTCTTTTTCATCAGCAGACATGCTCTGTCATGGCTTAGAATACTGTAACATGCTTATGCACGCTCAGATCAAATGATTATTTTTTTTCTAAACGCTAGTTACATCAATTACATTTTGTATTGTTATTTTAAATAGCTGGTTGGAGCAAGATTCACACTGAGTCCAGTGTGATAATGAACAAATGTAAGAGTTTCATTGTACTTTATACACATAACAACAAATCTGAACTGAAGTAATTACACTGCATGTATTTTTGATAAAGGTCTTAGAATTTTGAAACAGCCAAGCCATGTCATAGTTTCCATGGTGTGTTGTACATATGCATCATAAAACAAATACCCAGAAAATCATAATGTCAGAGTGTGTAATAGAGTAGATTGAAACACCACAAAACAGTTAATGCATAATGAGTTGCTGCTGCTGAAGATATATTAATAAAAGAATTGAGGACAATGTTTTTGAGTGGGCAAACTCACTGATACCATTCAATCTTTAAATACATGGAGTGAACGTGAAAACTCCATACATACTCTGGCACTGTGAGGCAGTATTGATATCTCTGTGTTACCACTCTGCTTACATTAAAACACCAGCACTAAACTTACTAATCTTAAACCTGAATAAACTTTGGTGAATTGATATTGCTAAATTGGTCCTTGAGTGTGTGTGTTTGTGTTCACCCTGTTATGGACTGGAGTCCTGTCCAGGGATTATCCCTGCCTTACGCCTGATGCTTGCTGGGATAGGCTTCAGCTGCCCTGTGATCCTGCCCTGGTTTAGCGGTTTTGGAAGATGGATGAATGGATGGTTGCAGGCCTAAAACATCTGGGTTTTTCTTTGGTTTTTTTTTATGACTTTTTTTTTTATTAATTTTATTGTAATCATTCTATACAAATCAATTAATTTTTACAAAAAGTAGGATTGAGAACAAGTTGACCCCTGAGAGAGAGAGCATGGCCAATGGGGTAAAACTTAAGGCTTGTAAACATACCTAAATTGATGAGTTTGATAAGCAATAGAGATGAGTGGAGAAGAAAAAGAAATGTGGAAATAATTGCTTCCTTGGTGCTTTAAGAGCTTATTCTAAAATATTATTGATTAGATCCTGCCATGTTTTGAGAAAAATCTGTACAGATCCCCTAACTGAGTATTTGATTTTTCCAATTTCAGATAGTATAAAACATCAGTTTCCCACTGACTTAAAAGAGGAGAGTTAGGATTCTTCCAGTTTAGCAAAATAAGTCTGCGTGCCAAAAGTGTAGTGAATGCAATCACAGTTTGTTTGTCCTTCTCCACTTTAAACCCATCTGGAATAACACCGAACACAGCTATTAATGGGTTAGGAGGGACTGTGATACCAAGGCTGTCTGAAAGGTAATTAAAAAATTTGGTCCAGAATGATGTTAATTTGGTGCAGGACCAAAACATGTGACTCATGGCTGGGACTTGATTTTAGCGTTCGCAGGTTGGATCTTGCCCTGGAAACATTTTGGAGAGTTTTAGGCAACACAGATGTGCTCGATATATAATTTTGAGTTGAATAATTGTATGCTTTGTGCATATGGAGCTCGAGTGAATTCTCTGCATTGCTATTTTCCACTCCTTTTCTGATATATTGATTAAGAGATCTTTTTCCCAGTGTCCTCTTGGATCTTTGAAAGGGAGGGACTGTAAAATAATTTTATATATTGCAGAGATGGTGTCTAAGTCCTTGAAATTGAGCAATATTTTTTCCAGCATGGACGAGGGTGCAAGATGAGGAAAATCGGGCAGGTTCTGTTTAACAAAGTTCCTAATTTGAAGGTAGTGAAAGAAATGTGTAGCTGGAATTTGGAATGTAATTGTTCATAGGATGCAAAGATGTTGTCTATATAAAGATCTCTATGCAAGTTAATCCCAAATTTTTTCCAGATATTAAAACTGCATATGTTTGCAAGGTTGAAAGAGGTGGTTCTCTTGCAGAGGTGCCACAGATAAAAGCTTCTCCATCTTAAAATGCTTTCTACATTGGTTCCATATTCTGAGTGAGTGAAGCACAATTGGGTTATCAGTATATTGCCGATAACTTACATTTATTGGGGCACAAAGCAGGGAATAACTTACATTTATTGGGGCACAAAGCAGGGAATATAAAGAAGTACTGCAGGATTTTACTTCTATTGCGGACCAGGCCTGTGTATGTTCATCTATTTGTGTCCAGGTTTTTATAGCTTGTATGTTTGCTGCCCAGTAATAAAACTGAAGTTAGGTAGAGCCATGCCACCTTCTGCCTTAGGTCTTTGTAGGGTCGCTCTTTGGATACGTGGATGTTTTGAGTTCCAAATAAATGAGGTTATTGTTGAATCTAATTGCTTAAAAATGATTTATTGATGTATATTGGAATGTTTTGAAATAAAAAAGAAGCTTAGGAAGAATATTCATCTTAACAATGTTAATTCTTCCAGCTAGAGTGAGATGAAGGGTTGACCATCTATGCAAGTCTTGCTTAATTTTTTCCATGCAGATGGCAAAATTTTGTTGATAAAGAGCTTTATGTTTACTTGTGATGTTTACCCCTAGGTATTTAAACTGTTCTGCAATGATAAAAGGTATGGTGTCTAATCTAATATTATATGCTTGAGAATTCACTGGAAAGAGTACACTTTTATTCAGATGAATTCTGAGACCAGAGATCTTTGAAATTCTGTAAGTGCTGTTAAGACTGCAGGCACAGAATTTTGTGGGTCTGATATATACAGTACCATATCATCTGCATATAGAGAAATTTTCTGTTCTAGTCCTTCTCTGATAATCCCCTTTATCTGATCAGCATTTCGACAGTGAACCGCCAGTGGTTCAATGGCAATTGCAAATAGCAGTGGTGACAAGGGGCATCCTTGTCTGGTACCTCGTTCTAGTTTAAAGTAGTTTGAACAAATGTTGTTGAGGCAAACTGAAGCTTCTGGATTGGTATACAGTAGTTTCATCCATGCACAAATGTTCGGGCCAAACCAAAATTTCTCTAATGTAGTGAAAAGGTATTTCCATTAAATCATGTCAAATGCTTTTTCTGCATCCAATGATAATAATATTTCTGGGGTGTTTGACTTTGTTGGTGAGTATATTACATTAAACAGGCATCGAAGATTGGAAGATAAGTGTCGACCCTTGATAAATCCAGTTTGATCTTGTGATATTACAGAAGGGAGCACTTTCTCTATCCTTCTAGCTATGATTTTTGAGAGTATCTTAACGTCATTATTCAGAACTGAAATTGGTCTGTATGATGCACATTGTAATAAGTCCTTATTTTGTTTAGGAAAGACGGTGATTAATGCTTGGCAAAATATTTGAGGAAGAGTTTGATGTCTCTAGCTTCTATAAATGTTACTAATAGGAGGGTAGCTAGCTGAGCGGAGAATTTCTTATAAAATTCTGCAGGGTAGCCATTAGGGCCTGCTGCTTTCCCTCATTGAAGTGCATTGAAGTTCCTCTGCACTAAGAGTATCTATTTGTGATATCTGTAATATATCCAGAAATGTATTAGATTGTGTGCTCTCTTCTTTAAACTCAGTAGAATATAAGGATTTATAGTAGTCTCTAAATGTATGCATTATGTTTTTATGGTCGATAATTTTGTCTCCATTTGTGTTGGTGATTACTGGGATTGCGTTGCGAACTTCTTGCTTGTGGATTTGTTGAGCTAAAAGCTTATTAGCTTTCTCTCTGTGTTCATAGTAATGATGTCTGGATTTATAAATTAGTTGTTCAGTTTCTTTAGTTGTCATAAAACATCTGTTAAGTTCTTTTTACTTGATTGCATTCAACGTGCATGCTAAATATTCTCAATGTGCTTTGCAAGATGTTAAAGAAATAGTTACAAGCAAAGAGAAAAAATAAAATTAGAAAGAATAATAGTGAATGAATAATATACAAAAATAAATAATACACACTTACATAAAATAGATATATTTGGGAGAAGCTCTCAAATATAAAATAGTAGTCCAATGATAAGGTCAGATAGCCAGGGAAGTCAGAAAGAAATTTTAAAACTCCTGATAAGCTGGATGCAAAAACAAAATCTAAATGGGCTCCACATCAAAAAATTGCCCAGCCCCCACAGGGCATTCTACATGACATAAATGTTCTTAAGTCGTTCCTTATTGTTTTTAAAGGATTTGACGCAGTGGGTGTCAAGATAAGTTGGGGTATCTGCTTTCTTTCAAACATCACAGGCAGCTGCTCATGACTTTGTTCAGGTGGTGGTGATGCAAAACACCACCACAGATGAACCAGAAAAGAAAACCGGGAAAAAAAAACAATAATTATTGCAGATTCATTAAGAGTAATTCTGTGTATATGTTGTTTATTAACAGTAAAACTAAAATGTCACTACAATAAAGCCAAATTAAACAAGTGTGCTTTTAGGAGTTCTTTTAAAAAGATCCACATTGTTAACCTGGCATATCTCAATAGATAAAGTATTCCAGATTTTTGGTGCATAACTGCAAAAGGCTGCCTCATCTATTCCTTTATGCTTGGTTCTTAGAATAATAAGCAGTCCAATATTAGAAGATCTAATGTTATGACTTGGACATTACAGGGATAGACAATCAAAATATAGGAAGGAGCAACACTATTTAGGGCTTTATATACCATTAGTAGTATTTTAAGGTCAGTTCTAAAGAAGACAGATAACCAATGTAACAACACTAAAACAGGTGAGATGTGCTCAGAATATATTTTATTGGCTAAAATTCCTGCTTGTGCATTCTGATCTACCGGTTCATGTCTTTCTTAGTTAGACCAGTTGGGAGAGCGTTACAGTTATCTAGCTGACTAAAAACAAAAGAATGAATTAATATCTCAAAATTTTGCAATGTTATAAGTGGTCTAACTTTTTATATATTCCCTAAATAGAAAAATACAGGCCTAGTAACATGGTTAATATGCAATTTAAAGTGTTTGGCAAAGTCTTTGATTACACCTTAATTCTTTACTTCTGCTTTGACTTTTAATGTTAAGGGATCAAGATTGTTTCTAATACCATCATTATTTCCATTTTTACTAACAACTGAAATTTCAGTTTTTTCCTTATTTAGCTTGAGGAAATTACTATTCATCCATTCAGAAATACAAGACATACATTAGGTCAGCGTGTCAGGGTCATCTATAGATAGGTATAGCTGTGGCAATTCACCTTGTGTTTTGAAATAATCTGGCCTAATGGGATCGGCTAGAATGAAAATAACAGTGGGCCCAGAATATATATACATAGTATGGAAGATCACAGATCTCTGACCTATATTCACCACAACTAATAAAAAAAATGCTACCTTAAATAAGACTGAAACCAATTTAAAACACTGCCAGAGAGGCCCACCCATTGACTAAGATAATTTAAAAGAATACTGTTCTCTATGATGTCAAATGCTATGCTTTGTCCCTAGTGGAACAAAAACAGATATGTGACCTCAGTCCTCAGTCAAAGATACAAGTATTGTAGCCATGGTATAGTGACAACTTGCACCTTTATTTATGAAAGTGTATCACAGTCATGCTGATATAATAATTGAGTTTCCAATAAAAGAAAATGAAATTTTGAATTTATGAGCAGGTCCTGTATGATATTGTGATATTTTCATGTTTGGGTACATACTGCATGTTTATTTATTTAGTGAACACAGAGCATAAATAAGATGTGTCTGAGATACTTGATACCGTTTCATGGAATTTTGGATGAATTTGATTTTACGCTTACTAGGACCAGGAGATAACTGTTGTCAGGAAAACAAATCAAAGTTGATACTGGAAAATCAAGGGAACCAATCATCAAAACCAAAACACAAACCGAAAGAATAGTAGTTGAAAAAGAGTTGCAAAGGTCAATAACAAAGTAAATCGTACAAACCATTGCTTTTTATCCAATCTGGGGATGCAAATCTTTTATACCGCAGCCCAACAGAATGTCAGCAACCACATACTTCCCAAAGGATCATGGGAAATTGCAGTGGCAAAGAAGCATGTTAAAATCTCAAACATGGTGATGTCCATTGAGGGAATGGAATGGCATCAAAAATGGTAGTAAAAATTATTAACTTTTCAATTAGGCAGAAATTCAAAAAACTCATAGCACAATTAGATTCCTTGGCTAAACAAACCCCCAAAACAAGATAGGTTTAATTTTTAAGTATAACTAAAAACCCATGAAAACATAAAAAAGATTGCACATCATAACAGAGTGATCCTCAAAGAAAATAAAAATAATAGTAATAACAATAATAAATATAAAACTAGAATGAATGAACAAACAAATAAATAACATTTGTTTAAAGTCAGAATAGCACCATACATCTGCAAACCAGGGTATTTTCATTATACTGTACTGAACAATGTTGTGGATAATTAAGATTATTTTCAACAAAGGGGAATCAAAATTTTATTTCAAGTAATATTTATTTTAAATAATGTATGTATTTATTTCATATCTCAATACTAGCTGGCTCCCTCAAAAACAATACATTTTTGGCACAACAACCAGTTCGCCCCGTTTATTCATCTTTAGAAAATGTTAAAGTAATGAAAAAAGGTAAAGAAAAGTCGCATTTTTGCACTTTCAAAAGTGTGAGAATTGGTCTGGCTTCTTGGAGCTTTGTCTTGCGGCTTGCTCTGGATTTAAAAGACACCTCTTCCTAAGATGCCAGACTTTTATGGTGTTGGACTGGAAAGGGTGTGGCTAGGTAACTTCACTTGGCAGTTTCTCAGCACTGTGAGGGAAGAAAGGAAAGATAAAGTCAATGGCAGTTCCCCCTCTCACCTCAGTGGGTTATTGCACACCTTGACTGAGCTGTGAAGGAGTCATCCAACGCACATGTGTAACAAACAGTGTGTACTGTACATCTGTGCTCCTGCCATCCAAGATTCTAAATTATTAAAAGAAAAATGTGCAGTTTTAGGAGTTGGTTTAATGAATGTATTTCAAGCCAAAGGACTTTCTATATGCTCTTTTTTGACTTAAATTTTGAGTGATGCTTTTGGATGGTAGTTTTGATATTGCTTTGACTTCCTGACGTTTCTGACTCTTACATTGTCACATTTTGCCGTCCTCATCTCATTTCAAAACATTTTTTCTGCCTTTTTCTACTTGTGGTAGAACACAGTGTGGTTTGCTCCCTCAATAAAATCTTTTAATAAATAAATAAGCTAATATAGCAAAATCATTTAGTTTAATTTCAATACTGCACAGAGTCAAAGAAAAATAAAATATCACCCTAATAAAGGGAAAGTATTCGATTAGTTGATGATAAAAAAATGATCACACATACTATGGAAATGCAATAACAAAAAAAAGATAATTTAAACTTGTAAATTAGTAAATTTTTTTGTCTTTTTTATTCCACTGTGCACACAATATTAATGCCTTTTGATACCAGATAAAGAAGACTTAGCGTAAGTTTTGTGAAAAGTTAGTTTACTAGTCATGGCATCAGAGGGTGGCAACAAGCAGTTTGATTAGCACACACAAGCAAGAATTTTACTGCACTCTCAACACATGACAATAAGGACCCTATAAACTTATGAACCTATGATGGAATGCCCCTTGATATTTCTTGGTTTGGTTCTGGTCCCTACAACACTAAGAAAGCAGATGAATTTACATAGTACTTTTTTGCATAGTGGATGATCACTAAGCAGACAAAATTGCAGTGTTGTCAGGGCAATGTATACAGTACAGTATATAAAATATAGTGTATTTTGTTAATGGGTAATAATTTACAGTGCCTCATAAAAGCATTTAGACTTTATGAGTTTTCAAAAGTTACAAGCTTGAAAAATTATACATGTTTTCCATTTATATCTTTAATACTAATTCATATTCAAGATGGAGATTTTTTTAACAGCAAAAATTAGATATTTATCTTTCGGATATTAAAAAGTCAAAGTCTGAAATCAGCAATATGCATAAGTATTTAGAAAACATTCTCTTGTAGCAGCAAGTTCTTAGCTACGAAATGAATTGCTCTACTGAGGATAAGATTCCCTTACCTGTGAGCCATATAATTCATTGTTACATTGTCTGCATTGAAAAAAAACTCTAGTCTGTTTAGGAATACTTTAATTGACATCAAAAGTGAGTCTAAAAGAAGTGTATGAAGCAAATACAATAAAACAAAAAGAAGACAAAAGTGCCTGTATTTATTATATGAAATATGACTAAAGTGTTTGGATCATGTTCTGAGCAATGGTGACTCAATATATAAGAAACTGAAGACATATAACACCACCCACACACAGTCTACGAAAGGGAATTTATCAAATCTTTGTTAACTGCTGAATATCAAGAGCTCTGCAAAACCCTGATATGCATGGGGAGATTGGCAAGAAAAGCAAGTCAGGATCTTTTTATAAAACATGAGTGGATTGGCTGAGTTTTTGGAGAGGCTCTTATGGTCATTTGAGGCTTTCACTAAGCTTTCTGGGCAGAATACAAAGGCCCTTTGTTTAGCATGACCCTAACCTTGACCATGCCACAGGCAACTCGGTCCAAACAGTATATACTGTAGAACATTATGGAGTATTCAGCTCACCTATTTAGCCATGTCTCAACAAAGAAATCCTTGTTAAACTTCTTCAAACCATAACACAGATGTAGAAGCACCACAGTGTTTGTTTTGTTAAAAAAGTTAATTTAATTTTACTTCTCAATAAATATATATGACTTTTTTATTTTCTCGTGTACATAGTATACAGAAAGTATAGGAATCGTGATGAATCTTGATGTTTTAGACCTTCCTGAGTCCAAAAATGCCATTTTTGAAATTATGTCAGTCTGTGTGTAAACAATAACTTGAAAATACTTTGACCTAGGTCAATGAGATTTTGTACACCTACTTTATACTAAAAATAAGGAATCCTGTCAACTTTTGGTCCATGTCTGGCAACCGGAAGTGGAAGTTAAGTGAATACTTTCAAAAAATTTTCAAGTAAACTATGGTTAAAATTACAGATAGATGATTAAATTTGTATAGATATTTATAATGGTAAAAAGCAAACAGATATGAAATTTGAGAAAAATCACTCAACAGGAAGTAGTATTTTATTTAAACAACCATCCACATTTTTTGTATCATGGAAATATAAATGTGTACACAATATTCACCCATCCATCCATCCATTATCCAACCCGCTATATCTTAACTACAGGGTCACGGGGGTCTGCTGGAGCCAATTGTATTCAATATAACTCATATTTTTTCAATAACTATTGTTAAGTTAATTTTAACTCATATATCATCAGTTTAACAATAATGTGTAAACATTGAACATGCCATGTAAATATAAAGATGTAATGGGAACAATAAGCTGCTACATCCCCGTCGTCTTCCTAGTAATACATTTAATTTTATGATTTTTTTTTTTATTTCCACCATCATTATCATAATTAAATGTAGCTAAATACTGTTTTACCTATACCAATTTATTGCAGCAAATATATTACTAACACCTTTCTGTATTTTTAGGTGACTATAACTCTTTATACTTTCCACGTAATCTAGGTAATGCATATGTAATCATGAAAAAATTTCACTACTGTTTTTGAACTCTCTAAATGCGAAAATATCATTTTAATATAAAGTTTGATTATGAATAGAGATAAATGATTGTTTATCGATATTATCAATTAGTTATGAAGAAAAACAAAGAGATATGATACTTGAGAAATATTGTGAAACTGGAAGTGGTTCTGATAACCTTTTCCTCTATCTCAGTTGTCATAGACGCCCAGGGACGTGTCCCCGCCAGGATGCCAGAAGAAGCAGGGAACCGGAAATGGGACAATATTTTCACTGGAGTGCAGGAGGGTGGCCTCTCTGGAATGCATGGGGGTCACGGAGCTGTGAAGCTCAACCTTGTACAAAAATGGAGTCATCACCAGGGGACGCTCAGATGTGGTTGGAACCCTGGATGGCAGCACTTCCGCAATACCAGGAAGTGCTACCGGAAGAAATCCCAGGGGCACCCGGAGTGCTTCCGGGTACTCTCCTGACACTTCCGCCACACCAGGAAGGGACGTCAGACGGAGCACCTGGAGCCCATCTGGGTCATTATAAAAGGGGCCGCCTCCCTTCAGAAGCTGAGCCGGAGTTGGGAGGAAGGAGACGAAGCTTGTGAGGAGGGGAGTGGAGGTCATAGAGAAAGAGACTGAGACTGTTGGCATTGTGGTATTGTGAAGTGAATAAAACATGTGCATTTTGGACATTCTGGTGTCTGTCTGTCTGTGTCCCGGGGCATGCTTTTCACACAGTATACGAGAAAGTCAAAGGGAGCACACACCTGATATTTTACACATGGAAAGGGAAGAGGTAATAAGGCAATTAAAAATAAAAATACCAAAATCCTGCAATATTTGAAAACTTTTACAGGATCTATGCTATGTATGCTTTAATTGATGTACAGTTCCCTATTATCTTCAGAAGCATATAACAACTCAAATGAAAAGTATTTTTGCTTATAGCAACTATTCATGAACTTAGCTGGAATTCATTTTATCCCCCTCATTTCATTTTATTTCTGTACCTTTGTGAAATCCCCTAACTCTGTTTATTAGGCTACACGCTAGAAACTGAAGGACTCTGAGCCATTTTTTTGTTTAATTTTGTCAATAATTAAATTAAGTGGTTAAATAACCATGTATGAAACGTGGAACCACCACAAACCAGAAATTTAACGTAAAGAATACAATGTTATAGTAACTGTAAAGAAAGACACAAATTTACATCTGACTAGACAATGAATAGTTCAAAACATTTAACTGGATACCTTAGAATGACTCAATGAAAAATGATAAAAACATACATTGTTGATTGATAACTGCTTGTAAATAATAAAAATAAGACACGTTTTCCATTCTAAGACCAGTCAAAGTTTTCTTATCACTTAGTTTGTGCCCATTGAACACAAGCTTGAAGGTGAAGAGTTTGGTTGTAATAATGACAGAAAAGTAAAATACATAAATACAAAAGCATTCTCATGTGAATAACAAATATAGTCATACTTTTACTATGAAATTCGCAATTATAATAATACCCCCAGATCCATGAATAGAAAAAAGGTTCAAATCTGGTTAATCCATCCATTGTGGGTTCCACATCAATCTTTAGAATTATTCTACTGCTTTTCATAAGTTCAAAACAATGTTATACGTTCTTCTTAGTAGGTAGTCACTGAATATAATTGTTAAACTGTCTTTTTTCTGACCATTGTTTATGAATACTAGCAAAGTTGTGAGCAAGAAATTCACCTCCCTGGATGATATTTGAGTGGTTTTGTAAGCTCCCAGTTGTTTTCACACTATTTTTTTGTTATTTTATATTGTTAGTGATTTTGGCAGAATTGCATCACTTCAGAATATCTGCAATCATTCCAAATATCTATTTTATTGCTACAGTATTTGATTGACTGTGTTTCAGATTGTCCATATTCAAAGTTATCAAAGACCTTTTTTCCTGCAGCTGTTAAACATAACTTTTAATTTCAGCATATAATAGTGTTACAGTTGGTGTGATGAGAAATTCACTGTGCTAAAAGTCAGTGTTTAGTGCGATGTACACAGTATGGTAGTAAGAAAACATAATGAAAATGGGTTGGATAATCATTTAAAAAAATCCTCAATGGCTACTTTATAATCTGTCTTTGAATGTTTACAATTAAACAGGGTCTTGTCTAACAGCATAAATAATATTTTCTCACAAAGAGATCTACATTACTACAAGTTGGAATATATTCATAGGTATAAATAAATGCAAGGAAATTCAATGTGTTTTAGTTTGTATATAGTATAAATCATGTATATGTCTGGATACTTGTTTAAAGGAATATATCAGTGTGACATTGATTATACAGGTGCTGGTCATAAAATTAGAATATCATGACAAAGTTGATTTATTACAGTAATTCCATTCAAAAAGTGAAACTTGTATATTAGATTCATTCATTACACACAGACTGATGTATTTCAAATGTTTATTTCTTTTAATTTTGATGATTATAACTGACAACTAATGAAAGTCCCAAATTCAGTATCTCGGAAAATTAGAATATCATGACCGATGCAAAAAAAGGAGTTTTAGAAATGTTGGCCAACTGAAAGGTATGAACATGAAAAGTATGAGCATGTACAGCACTCAATATTTAGTTGGGGCTCCTTTGGCCTGGATTACTGCAGCAATGCGGCGTGGCATGGAGTCGATCACTGCTCAGGTGTTATGAGAGCCCATGTTGCTCTGATAGTGGCCTTCAGCTCTTCTAAATTGTTGGGTCTGGCATATTGCATCTTCCTCTTCACAATACCCCATAGATTTTCTATGGGGTTAAGGTCAGACAAGTTTGCTGGCCAATCAAGAGCAGGGTTACCATAGTCCTTAAACCAAGTACTGGTAGCTTTGGCACTGTGTGCAGGTGCCAGGTCCTGTTGGAAAATGAAATCTGCATCCCCATAAAGTTCGTCAGCAGCAGGAAGCATGAAGTGCTCTAAAACTTCCTGGTAGACGGCTACGTTGACCTTGGACAGAAAACACAATGGGCCAACACCAGCAGATGACATGGCACTCCAAACCATCACTGACTGTGGAAACTTTACACTGCACCTCAAGCAACATGAATTCTGTGCCTCTCCTCTCTTCCTCCAGACTCTGGGACCTTGATTTCTAAAGGAAATGCAAAATTTACTTTCATCAGAGAACATAACTTTGGACCACTCAGCAGCAGTCCAGTCCTTTTTGTTATTAGCCCAGGCGAGACGCTTCTGACGCTGTTTCTTGTTCAAGAATGGCTTGACACAAGGAATGCAACAGCTGAAACCCATGTCTTGCATACGTCTGTGCGTGGTGGTTCTTGAAGCACTGACTCCAGCTGCAGTCCACTCTTTGTGAATCTCCCCCACAGTTTTGAATGGGTTTTGTTTCACAATCCTCTCCAGGGTGCGGTTATCCCTATTGTTTGTATACTTTTTTCTACCACATCTTGTCCTTCCCTTCACCTCTCTATTAATGTGCTTGGACACAGAGTGCTGTGAATAGCCAGCCTCTTTAGCAATGACCTTTTGTGTCTTGCCCTCCTTGTGCAAGGTGTCAATGGTCGTCTTTTGGACAACTGTCAAGTCAGCAGTCTTCCCCATGATTGCGTAGCCTACAGAACTAGACTGAGAGACCATTTAAATGCTTTTGCAGGTGTTTTGAGTTAATTAGCTGATTAGAGTGTGGCACCAGGTGTCTTCAATATTGAACCTTTTCACAATATTCTAATTTTCTGAGATACTGAATTTGGGACTTTCATTAGTTGTCAGTTATAATCATCAAAATTAAAAGAAATACACATTTGAAATACATCATTACAAGTTTCACTTTTTGAATGGAATTACTGAAATAAATCAACTTTGTCATGATATTCTAATCTTATGACTAGCACCTGTAATTACAGCTCAACCATTGTTCTTTTCTCTCTCTGCAATTGAAAGAACTATACATATACCAGCTCAACCTCAAGTCTAAACTCAATTGGCCGCTAAAAGATACAAGTCTTTAAGAGTATCTTCCAAATTAAAAGTCTGAAGCCATCTCACCAGAGGCCCTGTGATTGCCCCAGTTATTCCTGAACTTCTGAGCCCTTTGTGTTTTTGCAGGGAAAAACAGTTTTTTTAAAGCAAGCAGTGAAGGACAAAATACTCAAAGCTACAGGAAACTGTAGCATTTGGATTGACCATTAACAAACAACTATGCAACATATAATGTTCCCTCTCTTTCTCTCTGTTAACAGAATATTCTAGAATGTTCTCTGGTGTATAGAGTTGTGTGAAAATGTGTTTGTCCCCTGTCTGATTTCCTCTAATTGCAGACATTTGACACTGAATATTTTCAGATCTTCAGCCAAATATGATATTACACAAAGGGTATCTGCATAGTTCAGATAGTACATTTTTTATCTTATTAGGTGCTTTTACACAAAATACTGGGTTTAGTATTGAATTTATTTCTGTCATTGTTATGACTATATTAGAATTTTCTTTTTCCCAGTAAAGGTTTTGAATTTCAAGTGAGATTGACATTTGACAAAGTTGATTTTGGGGTGTGTTTTTCTGATGCCATTCTGTTTTACAATATTTTTCTATATCTTTGTATACTGTTGCTAGGTTAACTGGCCACCGTGGGATAACAGGAGTTTGTTATCTGTGATGTCACTGAGTCAACAGTGTAAAGGTCAATGCCAATTACTTCCTGGTATCTTTATTTGGATTAAAACAAAAGACTTGTTTGTTATGGAAAACAAAACTGTGTTATGATGGTATATAAATGGTCTTTCAAGGTACACATTTCTTGCAGAGTGCATCAAGTTTTCCCCAAGGATTTCCCAGGATTTTGCTTCATGGACTTGCTGCAACCATAAAGCCAAAGCTACACAGGAATGGCTTGAAAACAACAATGTTAATGCCTTAGAGCAGCATTGAGTTGAGTAGCTATCTGAAAGCCACTGTTAACCAAGAAAAATATAAATGTTTGTCTCCTTTTCACCCGCATTATATGGAAGATCTCCAAGACTTTTAGGTAATTTCAATGGACAGTTGAAACAAAAGTGGGATGTTTTGGATGATACATGTCCCATTATGTCCAGCATAAATCAGGTAAAGCCTGAATGTCATATCAGCAAGCATGGCTGTGGTAGTGAGATGTTGTGGAGATACTTTTCTGTATCAACCATCTTGTAAGTCCAAGCATAGCTGGGTCATTAAACAAGACAATAATCCAATCAAGTTCATAATGGCTGAAGAGAAACAGAATTAAAGATTTACACTGGCCTATTCAAAGTCAAGACCTAAATCAACAGAGATGCAGTTGTAGTACCTAAAACAATTAGTTCATGAACATCTACTAGTGTTTCTTAACCAAAGCAGTTCTGCAAGGAAGAAATGATTGATATCCCTCCAGTGACTAGAAAGACTGATATTGAATTATATTAGGAGTGTTAGTAAAGTATAGGAAGCAGTAACTGGAGTTTAAGTAGAAATTATTTTCACACAGAGTGTGAGTTGGTGTTGGATAACTGTGTTCATTCAGTAAATGAAATATGTAAAAACGCTATTGCTTGGTCACTTCTGTGTCATTTATGTAATGTTAGATTTGGTCTGAAGACCTGAAAATATGAAATGTTAAAAATGCAGTAATACAGGTAATCAGGAAGAGGGCAAATACTTTTTCATGCAGTTGTGTAAGATTTTGGGCATCATCTGCACATGTATCATATTCTGAAGGGTGGCTCCAGATGTCTACATTTTAAGGGAGTTTTTTGCTGCAGCTCTTATGGTGGCTTATTATTGCTAGTGCAAGCTAAAGTATTTTTAAACAGTACATATAGTTAACTGTAGGCGTGAAATATATAAATGCAGAAATATGGCAGCATGCCACCCATTCTGCATTGGATACTGTCTTGCAACCTGCATTTCCAGGACTAGCACTCCCTCCCTACAATCTAGAAAGGAAAGTGAATTTAGAAAATCTTTTAATGTGATATTTAGACCATAACTGATTTATCAATTGCACAAAACTCTCAGAATGTACAGCCTGTGGTTTCAAAACTTTTTGATTTTAGGTCAAATTATTAGGTGGATTATGCAGAGAATTTGCAGTGTCTTGTACAGAGTGTTAGGTGAGCTTTCTGTTATTATTTGTGATTTTTTTTATATACTCCAATTATTTGCAGCTACTGGTGTTTATTTTTCTATACTGTTAACATTCTTTTTGTTAGTTGACTCCTATTTAAGTTTATGTCATAGATTAATTTTTAGACTAAATTCTAGAGCATATACTGTAGAGGCTCTTTAGAGTGTCTAATTGTTTTATTGATATTTGTCTTGTGTACAAAATGTTTTGTGATCTTATTTGTTAAGCAACTTATTGTGTTCTGTGGGCTATACAAAAAAGGGCTCATGTTAAATAAGGTGTTTATAAACATGTCAAGATTCATCACAGAAAGTGTTGTAGTATTTTCTTTTTTTTAACTAGAGGGCGCCAGTGTTCCAGCTGTTCATCAGGCAGACTGATTATGCATTTACATATTTGGCCAAAGTGACTTACAACATTTGAGATACAATGGGTTAGATTTCATTTTCCACTAGGAGCACAGGCGGGTGAGTTACTCAGGGTCACACAGTGTTTAGTGGCTCTACATTGACCTAGTGTACCTTAGTGTTTCTTGTGATAGAGGAATTCACATTCAGGATTTGTTCCTTTTCTGTGCATGTTGCTTCTAGGATAGGCCCTCTACTTAAACAGAAGTATTACAAATAATAACCTGTCTGCACTTTAAGGACCTCAGCTTTTTAAAAAGGAACGGTATTTTGCTGTGTCAGATCATGTTTTTTATGATAGCACAAGGTAGGAATCACTTCTGGAATGGGTGATAGTCCATCATAGGGACACCACTTGCACAATCTCACACTATCACCCAATTTTAAATCAACAATTAGCACAGTCACCTCTTTAAAAGTTAGCCCTGCATTGAACTGACATCTAATAAGCACTGATTCCTGCCTTGTGACCATTGTTTTGGTGGTGGACTTTAGCTTCCATGGTTCCAAAACCATGTTATTTATAATGCAGTGTCATTAAATTGGAGGACTGTTGTTTAAAACCAACAAAGTCACACAATCAGTGCTTCACATATTGTCTTATGCGTTTAGCTAAGACCTTAACTGTCTAATATTTATTTGCAAACTGAAGCTATTTAATTCTCCAGTGGCATTATATTCACTCAGTAGTCAACTTTTATATAATAAAGTACACTGTAGAAAACCCTTTTTCACAACTTCAGAGATCGGAGTCCTGAGTAACGTAAAATTTTTTGGTATGTATCCAACTTTACTGTTACCAGGACTTTTATAACTGATGGATGATTGGTCTGTCAATGGGGACTAGAAACAAATTTTAAATTTTTAGGATTTGTAGAGTGAGATCCCACTAAGATGCTGAGCAAACTTATTAATTAACCTGCCTATGCTCTCATTGTATGTTTCTTTATCTTGAACGTTAGAGGTGGCTACATGATATATAAAATAATTATTTCTACAGTCATCAATATAAAGTATGCTTGATAATATTTTTAATAATTTTCCTTTACTGTTTCTCAAAACTTTGTCAGTAAAGTGTAGACATTTCTTCAACAAAGGAACCCCTGCTAACCCCTCTCAGATCGTAACACAAATTTAGAGACATTACAGTTTATGGTTTTTTTTTTAATTCTCTCAGTTAATAGAAGGAGAAAGGAATAAAGGGAGTGCACACAAAAATCACCATAATTTCCGTATCTTTTCTTCTAAATACACATTAGCAATATTAGGACTGGTTTGCAATTTTTTTCTATGTCCTGATCATTTTTTCTATGTCCTGATCCTCACAATTCTTACTTTCAAACCACCACTACTTCTTAATATTGATCCATCACATCAGAGAGCCTGTTGTTTTTGGTCTGCCAAGTGAACTTGCATTTCTCTGGCATATTTGTTCTTGATGGGACCAGTTCCAGAGCCAGGTCATCAACTGAAAATGTCCTTTTCTACAGCATGTGACAATGCCCCACTGGTTGAATTTCTAGCAAGAAAAGAATCTCAATTTCTTTGTTCACTGAGTATGTTGTTAAAGAATGAATCTGGACTCTGCTTCATGCGCCCTACTCAGGCATGTAGTGATCATGCTACTGCTCTTACCCTATAAATGAGGGATCTGCCAGTATATAAGTCACCCAATTTTCCCACAGTTTCTCACTTTGATGTCCCTTGCAGGATTTTTTCGTACATAAAACACAGAATATCTAGAATCAAGTTATACATTTTCAGTATTTACAGTATTTGTTTCATAAGTCAAAAATGTTGACAGTAGCCACTGATATTATTGATTTATTGTAGAGTAATAATTTGAGTGCCAGAGGTGTAGGTGATGCTTAGAACCAAGGTCAGTTATAATGATGATCAATATAGGAATTAGACAAGAGATCAATCTTTAGGGATTAAGTCAAAAAGAAAAGTTCTGTAAAAGCCAGAATTTTCTTAATATACATTTGCATTTTTTACATTGTCTTTATACTTTTACAAACCTCATTCACTATTTTAATTGCATGTTCATCTAAGAATAACATTGCCATCATGATGTCATGGGTCATAGTGCATGTATGTCACATGGTTAGCAACCAAACAGTGTCATAATGTTCAGATGCAGAAAATGGTGGAAACCATGAAAACGATAGACATAAAATATTGAAATCCATAAAAACACACAAGATGGCAAAGAAATAATGTTAGCAAAATTGGCGTAACAAAATCAGTAAATAAAAATCATTCTTTGAGTAGACCAGACAGATATGAAAGATTTAGTTACAACCTGCATCACAATTAGGAATTCTGTCTTTAGACATTTCTGAGGAACAGTTCTTTCCTCCACTTTGCTGTGTCTTCACTAGTATGCTCTTTCTTTCTGAACATCATCTAACATTGTTATGCTTTTCCTTTGTCTTTATTTTTTCCCCAGAAATCTTCCCTCAGTCACTTCCCATCTCAGCACATTCCTAATCTGTATTTACTTCCTCTCCGTGCCTGAGGAGTACATGCTCTTCTCATAACCGACATAGGACCTCCTAATTTGTTTTCCTTCCCATCCAACTTATTTTCACTGGTCTTCACCAGATTCATGTTTCGAAAGCTTCCAGTCTCTTATTTTTTTTTGCATTGTCCATAACACATACTGTATGTTGCCATACTCCAGATGTAACTTCTTATTCTCTTTTTCAAGCGTTTGTCAAAGTATTTACACTGAAAAAAAAGGGAAATGGCAGGTTGTTACATTTACAAAAATGTATTTACTTTAAATTACATGTATTGTTTATGTTCCGCTTTTGACCATAACTTGATAATGTTTAATTTATTCAATCTTGTGGGATGTATGATATACAAATTGCAGTCATTTAGGTAAAAGTCAAAATAGTTATATTTAGTCCTCACCGGAAATTAATATGCACCAAGCGGATTCATCATCAGTGGAGGTTGGATAACTTGGCGGTAAAGTCATGTGCCTTTCAAAGAAGCAACAGGTTGTGGATCTGAGTTATTGTCGTGAGTTATGAGCAAAAGGTAAGTTAAATAAAAGGTAAAAAAAAAACACATACGTGATAAATCTTCTCATATTCATTTGAAGCAATCACACAGACTAACATTACTCCGTTTTGCATTTTTCTTTCCGTTCTCTTTTAATGTTTTATCAAACTATGCCCACTAACTACTGTCACAAGTTAGTAAATGTACTATTAAGTTCTCTAGATTTGTTTGCTTAGTTACAGGTATGTTTACGTACTTGGAAAAAAAAAATTCTGACTTTCCTTACGGGTCAACTACTTTCAGCATTGCTGTTCATTAGTATTATAACATTGCTCAACCAGAAAAATACTATTAATACAGACAATTAAATAATACACCCAAATACAATACAAAATAAAAAATAAATTATTTTGTGAAAGAAGGTGCCAAGCAGCAATTTTTGCACTTTATATTTTACAACATTAAACATTTATTCTATAATATATACAGTTACACAGATATCAATAAATGTAATTTATAATATAACATTCTATCCAAGGTGCATTTTGTGTTCATACATATTTAGTTATACATTGGCCATGGCATTCTGGCACAGCTGTTGTACATTTCAGCTTTTAAATACTAATCTTTTATATTTTTGTTGGTTTGTATTATTTTTATCAAATAAAACTAGCTATGGTATAAGCAAACCTGTTTATTTCTTATTAATAACTTTGAACGTGAACTATAAAATGATACTGGAACAAGTATAATTGAGAACCTAAAAAGGTTTTAGCTAAGTAACTCGGTGAGTTGTATTTTTAAAAAAGTTTATAAAACAGTTGTTAAAATATTATGCTTTATTGACATGTTTATTTAACTTAATATAATTCATTTAACAGAGAATGAAAAAGTTTCATTCATTTTATATAAAAATGCCATGTTGTTTCAGGATATATTAATTTAGTGCATATGGCATAATTAAATCTCTCTATTATATAAAAAAAAATCCTGCAATGAGACAAGACTTTTTTGAAGAGATTGTTTCAAGTCTCGAGAGACGAGACTTTTGATATGAGACTGTTTCAAGTCATGCCCTCCTCTCAACCATATTCAAACACGTACACAGTCCACTCACATCTCATTCGTGTGACTGCTTTTGACTGACACATTTCCTGCTCTTTCAGCTAAATTTTTACGTTTTCCTCACTTTAAGTTCCCAGTTAAAAAGTATTATGTCCAAATCTTATTGATGAATTTCATCACAAAGGGATATCAACAGAAGAAATGAGTACATGGGCAATCCTAGCACCAAGAAACGATGAAATCAAATGAATTAACGTGAAAATTGTCGATTGGTTACACTGTAAATTGGTTAAATGTATATCAATAGACTATGCTGAAACAGTTGGTGGTGATCATGCGTAAGATGAAAACATCAACTTACAAAATTCCAAAGAATATCTACAGCTGTTAACACCGTCCGGTCTTCCACCTCCCGAATTACTGTTGAAAGAAGGATGTATCAAAGAAAGGTAATGTAGTACATCTTCCCCGGATAACATTAGACAACAAAGGAGATCTTGATATGCTATTTGTATTAAAACATTAACCGTTGCCCATTAGAATAGATTTTGCAAAGACAATTAACAAATCACTGAGACAAACATTTGAAAAAGTCAATTTATTTATTAGAGAGAAAGAAATTAAATTCTATTAGCATTTAAACATGATTAATTAAGCATGAGTTAATGGAGCTTAACATTAGGACAGTGGAGTAGTGACTGCTGAAAGTAGGACTTTGCAGTCATATGTGAATAATACATTATAACTTTCTAGCAGTAATAGCTATTTGAAACTTTGGTAATGTCAGGGCTATGGCAGCATTTCCCAACCTTTAAGTATTTGTGACCCAAGTTTTCATAACAGTTTTAATCACGTCCCCCCTAACATTTTTTTGAAATGTAGATGCATATTTTATTATACCAACTTAACTTTTATCGACATTTATCTAACTCTATATTTATTGTTCTAGTATCAGTATGTAGTTTAAGTTAATTTGGTTTCAACAGATGTTTTTTTCATATTTTTAATTCTTGTTTTCTTTTTTTCACATCTTCGCACCCCCCTTTTTGTTACTTCGCACCGCCCTAGGGGTGCCTGCCTCACAGGTTGAGAACCATTGGGCTATGGCATTAAATCAATATAATAGTACCTTGATGAAAAAAAACACGAAAAGTTCTGGGTGATTCCAAACCTTTGAATGCTTGTGCATGCCTGCAGTCTTTACTTTGTTGAAGGATGTGCTGCAAATGAGATTATTTGAATCTGATCTATAAAGCACTGCTGCACTCCTCTCAACAAATACTCACTTTCCTATGTGATATAAGTTCTTTTTATACCATCTAAAGCAGAGTTTAGATCATCTTTTTATATACTGTAGTAATTTTATTTTTTATTCCACCATCTTTAATAGTTAACCTCTATGAAATATTGTGACTGTGGACTGATCACATTTAACTCCAGTTGCAGTTTACTGAAGTCATTCCCATAAATTTGGGATAAATTTGCCACATTTACCTTAATAGTCAATAGTTAATATTTTTCTGCTAGTGGACACTTTGATGTTTATGAATGTTTAAACTCTCAAAAGCTGGATGTGAAGTTATCGATGAAACCGATTGTATGCTTACAACGCTTGACAGATGCCGAATGTCTCTTCAGTACAAGTCCTACAAATACTGTCATAATTGAAACAAACCATGAAACTCAAACCAATTATGACAGCAGCAATCCAAGCTGTGAGATTTCAGACAAGTTTACTTTTCACATGGCCAACTGTACGTTGCATGCTCAAGAGTAAACTCAGTGCACAGCTTGGTCATATTACAACCGGAGTTCCGAACTGACAATGTGGTATACAAAGAGATCCTTAACAAATAGTTATTGGTATATTTTCCCTCAGTTTAAAAAGGTTTAATTTTCTTCTTAATAAAAATTTTAAGGCAGTACTTTGCCGCTGCAAAGCGCGGGTATTTTGCTAGGTTATCAATAATCTTTAAAAAATAATTATTGTTTCTTTCCGCAAGTAATCCAATGGAGAAATTCAAATGCATACAGCAGCAGAAACATAAAAAGCAAGAATAAAGACTCACAGGACAGAATATACACCCAACTGGTAAATAAATAAACACATAAATAAATAAATACGCTTAACGAGTACTTTGGATGGAAGCATTAAATTGACTGATAGCAGTGGGTAGAAAAGACCCCCAAAGGCGCTTCTTTGCCCACCATGGTGGAATAAGCCTGTGGCTAAAAGGACTTCAAGAGCACACCTCCTGGGGAAGATTGAGGGGATTTTTCATGATGAGTTCCAATTTTGCCACCATCCTCTTTTCCACAATAACTTCCAGTGTTTCAGGGGTTCACTCTGTGATGGAGCAGACTTTTGTGATAAGTTTGTTCAGGCATTGTGCTTCTTTTGAGCTCAGGTTGCTTCCCCAGGAGACTGCAGTGTAAAACACCATACTGGCTACTATGGACTGGTAGAACATTTCCAGCAGCTTGCTGTACACATCAAAAGACTGGAGTCCCATTAACAAGTATAGTCCGCTCTGGTCCATCTTGTAGATTGCCACTGTGTTGTTAGACCAGTCCAGTTTGTTAATTATGTGAACCCCAGGTACTTGTAGCTCTGCACCACTTCCACATACTTCCCCTTAATGGTGATTGGTCTCAGAGGCTTCTTGGCACGTTTGGAAGTCTTCCACCAGTTCTTTTGTCTGGCTGAAGTTGGTTTGCAGCTTGTTGTCCCCGCACCACAAGACAAAGTCCTCCATGACTTTCCTGTACTTTCACTCATCTAAATTATTAATGCAGTCAGTGATGGAAGAGTTGTCTGAAAAATTCTATAGACAGCAAGTGCTCATTTTTATTTGCCCCTAAAAAATCTGTACTCACTTTATGTTATGATGAGGCACTAGTAGAAATACCTTAATTAATAAAAACACACAGGCTGCTTTTGGAATGGCTTATTGATTTTATATTAGTAGTACTAATTCCAAGAATACGTAATTCTCCTCAGTAGGGGGCAGAACATTCTATTATAGAGCCGAACCCCATACCATAATTTTGCCTTTCTGCAAAGATTTGGGGCTTAGACAGTGTGTCAAATTATACAGTAAGTCTAGGTTAAAAACACATTTATTTATTCCTCCATATAGTTAAGTAATAGTTAATTATTCCATGTCACTTTCCATGAGATAATTGCACAAGCACATTTATTAGTACCTGCTAACACATCAAGTTGGAACCGAACTGAGCCATAGAGAAATTTTAGCCGACTTGTCATTCTGTTGCTGCATTCTTTGCAGTGGTGGAGAGATCCTAATGTCTCAGAAAGCCCTCTGACCTAGGCTGTCATCTTTCTTCTCTCCTTTAGTTAGGCTGTCCTATCCAGGGATACCAGAGATGAATATTGCATTCAAAAATAACAACATTACAGAATGAATGGTCAAGTCAGATGTTACTAACACACTGTCATTATTCTCTTAAGGTATCCTGAAATCTGCACCCTGTGGTCTTTTTAGAGCATTCCAACCTGTCCTCCTGGGAGTTTGTGCCGAAGACAAGTGAGATTACCAAAACCAGCAAAAGTCTTCATTTGAAAGATCTGCAGACCCATCTCAACTCAAAGCATGCAAGTCCTGAACACTTCCAAAAAAGCCAACTAGAAGGGGATTTACTATCATACCCTGGCTAGACACAGGATCCTTATAAAATAAAAGTTTTTTTTCTTCCGAAAAATGCATTTTAATAAGAATCAATCTCTGTTGGAGCACAAAAGGCAAAGAGGAGTTGCCTAAAACAATAAGGCTGCAGCAAAACTACAAAAGCATAAATATCATGGCCTGCATAGAAGGGATCCCCACATGTTCTTGCGGTACCTTGGGGGATTTTGGAGGAATCAAGGTTGAAAACCTCTACATTAACCTTAACATCTGCATTTTGTTTACCAAGAAAAGACATTGTTTGGTTGCTTTGGAATGTATAATGTTGGCTCATCTTTCTTCTGATTCTTGGAAATTCTCCTGAAAAATGATCTATTGCCACTGTCTCATACAGTTAGGTCCATAAATATTTGGACAGAGACAACTTTTTTCTAATTTTGGTTCTGTACATTACCATAATGAATTGTAAATGAAACAACTCAGATGCAGTTGAAGTGCAAACTTTCAGCTTTAATTCAGTGGGGGGTGAACAAAAAGATTGCATAAAAATATGAGGCAACTAAATTATTTTTTGTAACACAATCCCTTTATTTCAGGGGCTCAAAAGTAATTGGACAAATTAAATAACTAGAAATAAAATGTTCATTTCTAATACTTGGTTGAAAACCCTTTGCTGGCAGTGACAGCCTGAAGTCTTGAACTCATGGACATCACCAGATGCTGGGTTTCCTCCTTTTTAATGCTCTGCCAGGCCTTTACTGCAGCGGCTTCAGTTGCTGTTTGTTTGTGGGCCTTTCTGTCCGAAGTATAGTTCTTCAAAAAGTGAAATGCATGATCAGTTGGGTTAAGATCAAGTGACTGACTTGGCCATTCAAGAATTTTCCACTTCTTTGCTTTAATAAACTCCTGGGTTGCTTTGGCTGTATGTTTTGGGTCATTGTCCATCTGTAACATGAAACGCCACCCAATCAATTTGACTGCATTTAGCTGGATTTGTCTCTGAACACCTTAGAATTCATTTGGCTGCTTCTGTCCTGTGTCACATCATCAATAAACACTAGTGTCCCAGTGCCACTGGCAGTCATTCATGCCCAAGCCATCACACTGCCTCCACCGTGTTTTACAGATGATGCGGTATGCTTTGGATAATGAGGTGTTCCACGCTTTCTACATACTTTTTTCATCATTCTGGTAGAGGTTGGTTTCATCTGTCCAAAGAATGTTTTTCCAGAACTGTGCTGGCTTTTTTAGATGTTCTTTAGCAAAGTCCAATCTAGCCTTTCTATTCTTGAGGCTTATTGCAGTGCACCCTCTGTATTTACTTTCATGCAGTCTTCTCTTTATGGTAGACTTGAAAATTGATATGCCTACCCGCTGGAGAGTGTTGTTCACTTGGTTGGCTGTTGTGAAGGGGTTTCTCTTCACCATGGAAACGATTCTGTGATCATCCACCACTGTTGTCTTCCGTGGACGTCCAGGTCTTTTTGCGTTGCTGAGTTCACCAGTGCTTGCTTTCTTTCTCAATATGCACCAAACTGTAGATTTTGCCACTCGTAATATTGTACCAATTTCTTGGATGGGTTTTTTCTGTTTTTGCAGCTTAAGGATGGCTTCTTTCACCTGCATGGAGAGCTCCTTTGACCGCATGTTGTCTGTTCACAGCAAAATCTTCCACATGCAAGCACCACACCTCAAATCAAATTGTGTTAAAAAATGCTTTAGTTGCCTCATATTTTTATGCAATCTTTTTGTTCAACCCACTGAATTAAAGCTGAAAGTCTGCACTTCAACTGCATCTGAGTTGTTTTATTTAAAATTCATTGTGGTAATGTACAGAACCAAAATTAGAAAAAAGTTGTCTATGTCCAAATATTTATGGACCTAACTGTATTTAATCACTTTCACTCTGTTCGGGGACTTGAGCAAGCTTAATAATTTCAGTTCAGGGTCACTGGCACTGGAGGCAATCCTGGCAGCACTGAGTACAATACAGGAACCAACCTTGCATGGACTGCCAGACCTAGGGTACTGTAGGACAAAGTGGGCATTGCCCATTCTGCTTGGCTTTAGTGGAAGACCAGGCCTGTTAAGACAGCAGTAGTCTGAAAAGCAGTTATTACTTCAAGAAGGGAACATCAGTATCTAAACTCTTGTGCCAGAAAGAGCAACAATTTTCCCTATGAAGTTGCAGAAGAAACAGCAGAAAGCGAGATGAGACAGTAGCATCACAAAACACCACAAACAAACAATTTTGCAGCAAAGGGAGAAGAATCCTCCACTTAAACCCGGACCGGAAAAAAACCAAGAACTCCATACATCATTGGATATCATTAAGGACTTGGTATTATTAAACTGTCTGTTCCAAGAAAAATTAGAACTCTAAATAATCAGTAAGCAGCCAGCCTACTTGTTATATGTTTGTCTGTCTAGTCTGTCTGCTTCCTATGTTATATATATATATTGTAGGAGATGGCCGGCAGCTCAACCAGGCTGGGACACCCCTGAAATGAAAGGATCGAGGAAGGCAGCTTCTCCCGTACACCGCCTCCCCCAAGACGATAGATGGCAGCTTCCCTGGACTGAGGCGGTGCCCCGGATTTCCGTAGTGTACTATGGGACATGGAGTTCAGCAACACAGCCCTGCGGGGTACCGTGTGTGCTGCCAGGGGAAGCTGTTGGAAGATAGTGGGAGACGAAGTTCTTACCTAGCCCAGAAGTACTAGGGGATCATGAGGATGGAAACCCTGAAGTACTTCCGGGCTGATCAAAGAACCTGAATTTTCCATCTGACCATGAAGTACTGGCAAGTCACATGAATGGAAGAGGAGAAGCACTTCCGGGTCAAGGACTTTATAAGGGACTGCTGAAGACCCAGTAGGCAAGCCATAGTTGGGTGGAGGTGGAAGAAGCTTGCTGGCATGTGTGGAGGAGAAAGAGAGAGAATTGTGCTAATTTATTTGTGGCTGTGGTGCTTGGAGCACTGTACAAGAAGAAAGAAGAACAAAAAATAACTTCTTGGTGCTTTTAACCTGTGTCAGTCTGTTGGGGTTAAAGGGGGTAGCAGTGAGCCCTAGTGTCCAGATCTTACATTATATATATTTATATTATATATATATGGTATGTGTGAGTCCCTGTCTTGTACCACAAAACACGAGGCTGAGTCTCAGTATTTTAGCAAAACCAACTTTATTCAGCTTGAAAACAGGAACAGCATGGTTATTTATTGTAGCGGGATCTACCACTCTCCAATACACAATGTCACAAATTCGACTCAGAGTCATAGAAAGGTTTGGGGCAGCCACCCATATAATTGATTTCCTGGCTGCAAAGTCGTTAAGTAGATACAACACTGATGTGCACAAAACCGAGTCCAAAACAGAACTGAGGGAATAGGGAAAATGTGGAGGCTTTTAAAGGGGAAGACAGGAAATGAGATCAAAGGGGTCAGGCTCATGAAGGTCTTCAGCCATTGGTTCGAGCCTAGACGTGACATCACAGGGGTCGGAGCCTTTACTCAAGCCCTGACTGAGAGGTCGTGAACCCAAGAAAGAGCATCAGCGTTGGCGTGAAGAGTGCCCTGACGATGAACGAGCAAAAATGTATGGCTGTAGGTGAAGAAACCACCTGGTGACCCGCGGATTCAACTCCTTGTGCAGACCCATCCACTGTAAAGGTGCATGGTCCGTGAAAAGGATGAACTCCTGGCCCAACAGGTAGTACCTCAGCTGAGTAATCGCCCATTTAATCGCCAGAGCCTCTCTCTCCACCGCCGCATACCTGGTCTCCCGGTCCAACAGTTTCCGGCTCAGGAACATGATGGAGTATTCCACACCATTGACACTAGGCCTGTGTCTGAACCGTCCGTCTGGAGGATGAAAGGTAAAGAAAAGTTAAGTGCTTTCAAAATAGGTGCGGTCGTAAGGGCCTGCTTCAAGTCACTAAATGCAGCGCCTGTCTTTTCAGTCCATACCACAATGTTTGGGGCCCTCTTCTTTGTCAAATCAGTCAAGGGTGCTGCTCTCTCTGAGAACCGGGGCACAAACTGGCGGTAGTACTTCGCTAATTCGAGAAAGGCTTGGACCTGCCGCTTGGTTCACGGACGGGGCCATTTCAAAATGGCATCTACTTTGGAGCACTGTGGCTTAATGGTACCCCAAACCACCAGGTAGCCTAAATACTTGGCTTCGCTCAATCCAAGGAAACATTTCTTGAGGTTAATCCGAAACCCGGCTTCACCAAGTGTCTGCAATACCGCTTTTACCTGCTGTAGGTGTTCCATCCATGTTCTGGAATAGATGACCACGTCATCCAGGTAGGCAGCACTGTATGAATTATGAGACCTGAGCACTTTGTCCACCAGATGCTGGAAGGTTGCTGAAGCCCCGTGTAACCCAAATGGAACGACACGATACTGCCAGTGTCCGCTAGGGGTGCTAAACATGGTCTTAACCTTCACAGAGTCCATTAAACGAACCTTCCAGTACTCCTTTGTCATGTCCAATGTGGTCAAATATTGAGCCTGTCTCAGCCTCTCGAGGAGGTCATCCACTCATGGCATTGGATAAGCATCAAATTGGGAGACTTGATTAAGCCGACGGAAGTCATTGCAAAACCTCCAACTCCCATCAGGCTTAGCGACCAATATAATGGGACTGGACCAGGGACTATGACTTTCCTCGATTACACCTAGTTCCAGCATGTTTTTGATCTCAAGCTCCACTTCAGCCTTTTTTGCCTCGGGAAGACGATACGGATGTTCTTGGACTATAACCTCGGGCTCTGTCACAATGTCGTGCTCAACCAGAGAGGTCTTTCCAGGGTTTTCACTCACTACCTCCAGGACAGAAGGATAACTGTTTCCAGCTCCCGTCATTGTCTGGGACTTAATCCGCATCGAAGTTAAGGCTAGCCGTGTGAACAAAGAGTAAGCGGGGCTGACCAGAGGAGGGATCGGGATCCCTGTCCTTCCTCAGTTTCAGCAGATTTACATGATAAACCCGCTCCCTCGGCCGACGATTGGGTTGACTCTCATTCTCTCTGTCTCTCATTCTTCCTAGGGCACGAAGCGGAAGCAGAAGCAGTCAATGGCCGACAGTAAGGTGAATCGCATTGCAGTCATAGTTGAAGAACTCCAGGCACTCGACGAACAGATTCAGAAACTCCTGTCCCGACAAAGATACCTTAGAGATCTGAAGGCCCGACTATTGGATAAACCGTCCTCTCCATCTGTAATCGGCGTAACATCAACCCCACGTTGTGTCGACCTCACCCCGTCTCATAGGAGCAACACCACTGATGACCTTGGCGGATTTCAGCTATGCAGGCGGGGGTTCAAGGCCAGAGCACCTCCATCGGCACAGGTGAGCATCCTAACTCAGAACCGGTTCGACCCTCTCCGCGTCCCCAGTGTGCCCTCAGCCCCTGGTGATGTAATAGTGGTAGGTGATTCTATTGTTAGAAACCTTAATATCTCATGCCCTAATGGAAAATCATTTGTTTCTTGTTTTCCCGGTGCTCGTGTCCGAGATGTGATGAGACGTGCCGGCAATCTACAGAAGCACAAGGAGAGGGCAGTTGGAGCAATCGTTTTGCATGCCGGCGTAAACGATATAAGGCACCGACAATCAGAAATCCTCAAGGCTGACTTCGCAGCTTTGATTAAAGACACGAAGGAGAGGACCCCATCGGCAAAGATCTTCATTTCGGGTCCACTACCTCTCGTCAGACGATCCAACGAGTACTACAGTCGTCTGCTAGGATTGAACAACTGGCTACAGGGTTTCTGCAAGAAGAAGGATCGGGTTTCATCAACAATTGGAATCTCTTTTGGAAAGGCCGTGTTCTTCAAGCGTGATGGCCTGCATCCGAACAGTTTCGCGCCGGGTCCTCTCTGAAAACATATCGAAGGTAATTCGTTTATCTTGACTATCTATCTCTGCTCTTAACCCCTTCCGAAATGATACTGTTGTGCTAGGACATGATAAGTGTTTAATAGAATCTTCCGTTAAAGTGCACAACATTAATACTGTAATAAGCAATCTCAATGCACGTAGAAAATCTAGGAAATACGGCATAAACTCCAATAATCTAATTAAAATTACTATTTTAGAGGAACAATGTATTAAAACTATAAAACAGATTACAGTTTAAACAAAAATACACACAGAGCGCTAATAAAATAATTTAGTTCCTATTCCAAATATCAATAACGCATATAGTATTCATCTCTGCCCCTCCAAACATTAAATATGGCACTATTAAATGTTAGAGCTTTAACTAACAAAACGTTTTTATCAACGATCTTATTAGTGATAAAAAAATAGATTTTATTGCACTAAGTGAAACGTGGCTTAGCTCAGAAGGGGCAGCTGTTTTAATCGAATCTGCCTCCGGATTACAGTTTTACTCGTGCAGACCGCCAGGAAAAAGGGGGGCTTGGCAAACATTTACTCGAGCCATTAAAATGTAAAGATGTCAGTTTTGGTAAGTTCAAGTCCTTTGAGTATCTCGCGTTGTTATCATGGAGATTCTCAAGTTCTAGTATTATCCGTGTATAGACCTCCAAAATTAACGTCTTTTTGAGGAATTCTCTGACTTAATGTCAATTTTAATTACTAACTATGACACACTCCTAATAGTTGGCGACTTTAATTTTCATATAGATAATCAGTGTGATCTAAAAGTAAAAGAATTTATGAACCTCCTGGATTCTTTTGATTTGAGACAGCTCGTAAATCAGCCTACACATAAAGCAGGTCATACGTTAGACTTAGTGATTACTAAAGGACTGAAAGTTGATATAAAACAGATCATTGATATTGGTCTATCAGACCATTTTCTTCTACTTTTAATATAGAAATGATGATAAAAACACTCATGAGAAGCATATTGTTAATAAACGCTTCTTTGACTCAGCAGCAGCTTTAAAACTTACAAACATTCTAAGCAATCAGTCCGTTTATAGTGCCAGCTATAATAGCGAGGATAATGTAAATAGTAAGGTGGAAAGATTTAATACTAAAGTGAGAGCTGCTGTTGACATAGTTGCACCTGAAAAGACAGTGAAAAAATCTTCTAGCATTGTTATACCATGGAAGACCCAAAGAGTGTCTGATTTAAAGAGAACATGCCGTAGAGCTGAGCGTAAATGGAGGAAGACTAAACTAACTATCCACTATGAAATATTAAAAGTTAAAATAACAGAATACAATAACACTGTCCGTCTTGAGAGCGCTGCTATTTCTCTAAGATTATAAATAACAATGCTAGTAATCCCAGAGTCTTATTTTCTACAATTGATCGCCTACTAAACCCAGGTAACTCAAAGGAATGCCTCCTAAGTACTTCCAGTGAAACCTGTGAGGCTTTTGCTGTATTTTTCAACCAAAAAATTAATATTAGAAATAACATAGTATATCTCCCCAACACTAAGGATCCATTATAAACTAATTAAACTCTTTCACTAGGATAGATTTACCTGATTTACAAAAAAAAAATATCTCTTAAAACCCTCCACCTCGTCCTTGACCCACTACCAACAAATTTTTCAAAGAAGTATCAGGCGTGCTAATTGATAATGTTCTTGACATAGTAAATTCGTCATTAGATACGGGGGTCTTCCCAGACTGTCTTAAGACTGCTGTAGTTAAACCCCTACTTAAGAAACATAATCTTGACCCTCGCTCTTGAAAATTTTAGACCCATCTCTAACCTGCCTTTCTTAAGTAAAGTTCTGGAGAAGGCAGTCATTATGCAGTTAAATGACCACCTCAATAAACATGCTATTCTTGATAAATTTCAGTCGGGTTTTAGAACAAATCACAGCACAGAAACTGCACTCGTTAAAGTAGTAAATGATTTTGGGTAAATGCAGACAGAGGCCATTTATCTGTTCTCATCCTCTTAGATCTGAGTGCTGCATTTGACACCATTGATCACAATATTCTTAGAAATCGCCTTAGTCAATGGGTGGGCCTCTCTGGCAGTGTCTTAAATTGGTTTGAATCCTACCTGACAGGGAGAAAATTTTTTGTTAGTTGTGGTAATTACAACTCAAGACACATGATATCCATATGGTGTTCCACAAGGCTCTATCCTGGGTCCGCTGCTCTTAATCTACATGCTTCTGTTAGGTCAGATTATCTCAGGGCACAACGTGAGCTACCACAGCTATGCTGATGACACACAGCTGTACTTATCAATAGCACCTGATGACCCGATTCTCTTGATTCACTAACACAATGTCTGACTTGTATCTCAGAATGGATGAATAGTAACTTTCTCAAGTTAAATAAAGAGAAAACTGAAATCTTAGTGATTGGCAATAATGGATACAATGAGGCTATTAGAAATAAACTGGATACATTAGGATTAAAAGTCAAGACGGAGGTAAAAAGCTTAGGGGTAATTGTTGACTGTAATCTGAATTTTAAATCGCATATTAATCAGATCACTAGGACAGCATTTTTCACTTAAGAAACATAGTAAAGTTAGACCTCTTATATCACTGAAAGATGCTGAGAAATTAGTTCACGCTTTTGTTTTCAGTCGACTAGATTACTGTAACGCACTCCTCTCAGGACTACCCAAAAAAGACATAAATCGTTTGCAACTAGTGCAGAATGCAGCTGCTAGAATCCTAACTAGGAAAAGAAAATCCGAACACATTTCTCCAGTTTTGATGTCACTACACTGGTTACCTGTGTCATTCAGGATTGACTTTAAAATTCTGCTTATGGTTTATAAAGCCTTAAATAATCTCACCCCATCTTATATATCGGAATGTCTGACACCTTATATTCCAAATCGTAACCTCAGATCCTCAAATGAGTGTCTCCTTAGAATTCCAAGAACAAAACTTAAAAGAAGTGGTGAGGCGGCCTTCTGCTGTTATGCACCTAAAATCTGGAATAGCCTGCCAATAGGAATTCGCCAGGCTGATACAGTAGAGCACTTTAAAACACTGCTGAAAACACATTACTTTAACATGGCCTTTCTCATAACTTCACTGTAATCAAAATCCTGATACTCTATATCTCCAACTCATTATAATAACTATTCATGGCGGCTCTAAAATCTGTACTAACCCCTACTCTCTCTTCTGTTTCCTTTTCCACCATCTACTCAAAGCACCGTGATGTTCCAACAGTGATGGATAGATTAAAAGCCAGAAGTCTGTATGACCGTCAACATCAAGTGACTCCTTGAGAACCCTAACTACAAAGAGGACTATTTCATTTATGTTAGATAGAATGCCCAGAGGGGACTGGGCGGTCCCGTGGCCTGGAACCCCTGCAGATGTTTTTTTTTTCTCCAGCCGTCTGGAGTTTTTTTTCTGTTTTTTCTGTCCACACTGGCCATCTGACCTTCTCCTTTTCTATATTTTAATTTCCTATTTGTCTTTTATTTTTCTTTTCTTCAGTATGTAAAGCACTTTGAGCTACTTTTTTATGAAAATGTGCTATATAAATAAATGTTGTTCTTGTTGTTGTTGACTCACCAAATAGTCGACGAGTCCTTTCCTCTCTTTAACTTCGTATGGACCTTGCCAATGGTATGTTTGTAGAGGGAAGAGTCTCTTCTTCCCATCCTTCTTTTAGGATTCCTAATATGCCCCGGGGTTGTCGCCCATACAATAATTTAAAAGGGGAGAACCCCGTGGAGGCTTGTGGGACTTCCCAGTAGGCAAAAAGGACGAGGGGGAGGAGTTAATCCCAGTTCCTTCCATCCTCGTTGACCACCTTACGAAACATTTGTTTGAGAGTCTGATTGAGCCTCTCTACCAAACCGTCAGTTTGAGGATGATATAACGCGGCCTTTAGATGCTTTATTTTAAGTCTCCCTGAACGTCTCTGAGGTAAAGGGCATCCCTTTGTCCATCAGGACTTCCTTAGGAATGCCAACATGCGCAAAGACCCCTACCAATTCCCTTGTGATAGCTTTAGAAGTAGCTGAGTGCAATGGAACAGCTTTAGGGTATTTGGTAGCATAATCCACGAGGACTAAAATGTATTTGTGTCCTCAGGCTGAGGGCTCTAGAGGTCCAACTAAATTGACCCCAATTCTGTGGAAGGGAACATCAATCAGGGGAATAGGACTGAGTGAAGCACGGTCCTTCCTAGGAATTTGTCGCAATTGAAACTCCGGGCAAGACGTGCAACCTCCTCATTGATTCCAAGCCAATAGAAGTGGAGCTTGATCCGCTCCAGGGTTTTCTCAGTGCCCAAATGGCCACCTTGGAGGTGGGCATGTGCTAACTCACAGACCTGCCGCTGGAAGGTCCACGGGATTAGCAGTAGCCGTCTCTCCTGCCCATCATGCTCTGCCATGCGATACAGAAGGTCGTTGTCTAACACAAAGTGAGGACCCTGTGGCATCGACTGGTTAGTGTGCTGGCCATTGACTAGGACCACTGCATTTTTGGCAGACTTCAGGGAATCGTCATTCCAATGCTCCCTTTTAAAAGAAGCCGGTGTTTCTCTAAATTGAAACTGCAAAAGGGAGAGGGGGTCTGGGCCGACCTCAAGGTACGTGGTTTCCTCCTGGGAGTTGCCACGTCACTCAGGTAGGCCGTTACGTCTCTCTCTGCCGGCTGGTTACACGGCGTGGAGGCAGCTTGAGACGGCTCATCCCCGTCTATAAGTAGGCCCAAGTTAACACCAGGAGTGGTATGTGTCTCACCACTTTTAATTTTAGACCAGTCCCGCTCCAGTATCACCAGGTGTAGTGAATTAGTAAGGACGGCCATGGTTAGTTTCTGTACCGATCCTCTGTAACTGATGATACAAGTGGCGGAGCTGTACCAACGGATTTACCATGGACACAGGCTATACTGGTCTTAATCCTTAACCACTGTCGTGGCAGCACAAACTGGCAGGCAACAATGGTAATGTTGCTACCGGAATCGAATAAGGCTGTGGTCATGTACCCATTTACGATCACCATGCCTGTATGTGGGACCGCCAACAGTTTACCCAGAGCACACCAACCCCTCCTCCCCCTCCACCTGCGTTTTTCCTTGCTTCCAAGCGGTTTGCGCATCCGTGAATCCGGGGAAGTTGGCACAAGCTCCGGGTTGTACGGGGAGGGGGAGGGTGGCACTAGGTCTTGGGACGTACTCCAGCTGAGTTCAACAAAGGGACGATTCTGTTCCCTCAGATTGTGAGGCAATCCTTTGTGTCTCCAGAAGCTCTATGAGCTCTGCCAGGTTCTTAAACTGCTTACCCCAGACTGGCTGGGTGAAGCCACGGGGAAGTGCTTTCAGGAGCTGATACAGTAGCAGACTACCTGCTCTACTGCTTGGTAGGGCTTGTTTTCAACCACTGCCCTACCAGTGCCTAGAAGGACCAGGCATGTTTGAGGATTGGCCGCTCTAGGTCCAACCTCCAGTTTCTTACCTTACTCACCTGCCATTCTGGGGCACCCCTAGGTGGCAATTGGGAGTCTGGTCTCACAGGGAGGCGGGCACACTCCTCTGAGAGAGCATAATAAACCCCTTTTGCCTACCCCCTCAGGAGCAGCCCAACTCTGTGAGCCCCTACTGCACACTCCCTGGCCTCACTAGGTGGCCTAGTTAAGCGTGCCGAGAGCAGAGCCCATACCGGACTCGCCGAACCACGGGACACCCTTCCCACCTGAAAACTCTGACCCCGGTATGCTCCCACCTGAGAGCATTGCAGGTACTGTCCCCTTCTTTTCCGGGACTTCTCCATCCTGGCGACTATGCCAATGTCACAAACTCGGCTCAGAGTCATAGAAAGGTTTGGTGCAGCCACCCATATATTGATTTCCTGTCTGCAAAGTCGTTAAGTAGATACAGCACTGATGTGCACAAAACCGAGTCCAAAACAAAACTGAGGGAATAGGGAAAATGTGGAGGCTTTTAAAGGGGAAGACAGGAGGTGAGATCAAAGGGGTCAGACTCATGAAGGTCTTCAGCCATAGGTTCGAGCCCAGACATGACATCACAGGGGCCGGAGACGGCAAGGATCCTTCCATAGGCTCAGTCCTGGAAGTGACATCAAGAGGGCCAGGTGGAATCTCCCGTGAATGGTCTACAGCAGAGGTAGGCAAAGTCGATCCTGGAGAGCCACAGTGGCTGCAGGTTTTTGTTCCAACCCAGTTTTTTAATGAGAAGTCAATTATTGCTGATGAAGCACTTGCTGCTCAAGTGACATTTTCTGCTTCATTATAGTGGTCTCTCTTATTAAGGTTCCCCACCCTTAATTGCTTATTTCAGTCTTAAACAAGTGCATTCACTGTTTTAATGGCTTCTTATTAGCAATAAGATGCAAATGGCAATTGATCATTTATGATTTGAAGCCTAAAACAGATTAATCTGTCACATTTTACTCTTAAGTGTTTGATTAAACCAAATAGTGCATGATGAATCCACACAGGTGTATATGGAAATAAGTTAGATGGAGAACTGCTGGCTCCACTGTCATTTGCATCTTATTGATAATAAGAAGTCGTTAAAACTGCTGAATGCAGCTGTTTAATACTAAAATAAGCAATTAAGGGTGGGGAACCTTAACATGCAAAACCATTAAAATGAAGCAGAAAAATGTCACTTGAGCAATAAGTGCTTAAATAGCAACAATTGACTTCTCATTAAGAAACTGGGTTGGAACAAAAACCTGCAGCCACTGTGGCTCTCCAGGATCGCCTTTGCCTACCTCTGGTCTACAGGAAAGGGAGAAAAAGAGTCGGTGCACTCTGCCACATTCCGGTATGACTCAGAACTGCCCTTACTCAAGCCCTTTAGCTGTCTCTCATGCGCACATGTGTGACAACAAATAGAGGTAACAGGCAGGGTCTTGGCCAAGTAATACTGTTCCCTGCAATATAATGTTCCTTGCATCACCCATCGATGACAGGCACTTATTGTGTGAATGCAATTGGTACAGATTTGCTTTTGCTGCGAGCTGCTACAGTGCTGGGAGCCTGCGGTTGCCCTGGCAATTGATAGGCTGTCTTCCACAGACGTGGTGATTGCGCTTTAGGATGCTCTCCCGCATGTTGTCCCATTGGGGGAATTCCCAAAAGAGTTTAGAAACCTTATTATATGTATTTATATATATATATATATACTGTATATATATGTGTGTGTGTGTGTGTGCAAAAAAGACAAATCAAATCAAAAATAAGTCTAATGGCCAAATGAACCTCTCTGTGTTGTATGCTTCTAGTATGTAGTATGTGGAAGGAAAACCAACATCAACATTGGCAGATGTGAATACCATTCAGACAGTGACCAAGCTGAGATATGAACCCATCCTCCTGAAGCTGTAAGTCTACTGTGCTAGCCATTGTTAAACACGTACCATAATTTGTCAATATTAACTTCTTATTTAGATCATATTGTATTTTGTTCAATAATCATTTGCCATGAGGCATTCATTACTGGAATGGGTTACTCTTAGCCAGATACATCTTGACTATCCTCATTAATCATGCAGTGGTCTTTTGAATGGTCATGTTTTAACATTAAGGCAACATTTATAAAAGTGAAATATGAACCAAGGATGTGTTTCTTTCTCTCCAGCTTAACCAAGACAGTAATCATTGTGTTGTGAATTGTGTTTAATTATTTGTTTTTTTTCATTCAGTTTTGAAACAGGTGTATAGTTGTTCTGATTTTTTGGGTGGCTGAAATAATTTCTGATGTTTGTTTTTTGTTTCAGTTTCATTTTGATATACTGTAGTTAACATTTATTCACATATTTTCTCAATAGAATTTTTCTTTGTTAGGAGCACCTCCATTTTGCTAAAGAAAAAAATACTGAAAGTGGCATGTGATGTCACTTTGAGAATGAACTTCCAGGTCATCCATGATAACATATAGATTACATGAAGTTTGGGAAAGCATTTTATTTAGAATTTTTCTGGTTAAAAGATATTTTGGCTATATATTTTTGACAAAAATTTTTGGGTTTTGTTTCAAGCTTGACATCATCCATTCAACTTTTTGGTTAAACGTAATTGGTTGGCCTACACTAACATTTCATCTTCTGGTTTGTGTTTAATATTACATCTGCTATTTTCATAAGCAGAATACATTGCTTTGTTCTTCTTATAAAGTTATCATTTTATACAGTACATCATAGCACAAGAATTTGTAGGCATGACACTGAGACATTTGAATATGCTGAAAAAATGTACAAACTAAAAGACAGATATTACATTAGCTTGTTTTTTGAACAAGCATAGCAGAACAGGTTGCAAATGTTGATCACCATAAGTGAAGAGCTATAAGGCTAACATAAAAAAATAATATCAGTTAACAATATGATAGATATCTGCCAAGCAAAAAAAAATCATTAACATTAACAAATTCATTAACAATTTACTCAGCCAACAGAGGGTTCTACACTGCAAGCAAACTTTAGGATTAGGCAAGTAGATCTATCATGTTAAATGACTGACATCCAACTGGACTAATCAACCATATTTGTGGAAGTAGCACGGTGGAAGTATAAAATACAGGTTTGACTTCTGGACCAGGTGTGAATTTCACATTTTAGGTGTACTTGCAGGGGAGCAGAAAGTGTAACTTACTGTTTAGGATTGTAATGATATTCTACATGGAGACTGTTACACTGGTATTTGTGACATTACGTACTTATCCCCCCTATTTGTCAAGAAACAAGAAATTTTACAGTCTCAGAATAATTTTCTGTTTTATATAAAATTGCATGTTTGATTTTTGTATAAAAATAAACATGAATGGCATTGAATAACAAAGAGAAGCCCTCCACCCACATTCAATACCAATAACCCGCTTCCCTAAAGAATTGAATCCCAGCTACCCACACACTTATCTTCCCCTACCTCTAGAGTTGCAGACTTGCAATGACTAATAAAGACAACACATAAAATAAAATCAGGATACAGAAAGAATTAACCAAAGTTTGCTCCATTTGACATATGAAAGCTAAACATTAGCTACGAGCTAAAAATTAACTAACGATTTAAAGGCAGCTACTGTCTTCGGCCATGTGGTGTGGGATCTCATGGAAGTTTTAGGTGAATTAAATCAGAAGTGTACACTTTCCAGTTATTAGTTACATTTTGCTTTTGATCATTTTTATTTTAAAAATTGAAAAATGACTTACAGCAGGAGATGTGTTTTTGTTTTAATTAAATTTAGAAGCTTAGCAGTATTACTTGCAAAATGATAGATGTAATCATTAGCAATGACAGAATATTACATTCTACTGATATCACAAAAACAACAGAAGGAATAGTCTTCAATAGTTATTTATCTGTTCTCATTTTGTGCCCAGGGGTATTGTGGAGCTCACAGTAAAAGTTATCTTATTATTTCCCAATAAATATCATGGTGTTCCTACAATATCCTATATATTCCACTGAAGGCAGTAGCTGTCTTTTAAAAGATATACTACAAGAATAAAAAAAAATGCTTTCCACTCATCATTATCCATAAGAGCATCTTCATAATTATAAGCACCTACATGATGATAGATAACTTGATGATGCTGGATAATGATGGGTGTAACATTTAATGATTATAAAGAGTCAGTACTTTTTGATTCAACATGTTGTCATCTACAGTGATGTTTTATATTAGTGGAAGGTAACATACTCTATGAAATCATAAGACTGCTATGCAACGATCCATGACGATAGTGAGGAGACTATTGCATTTACACTGCTGGCAGCAAAAACTACAAGGAGGTTGTCTTGTTGGAAGAAAGGGACATGCTGGCTGCCTAGACTTGATGTGGAATAATCAGTGACAAAATCAGGTTAGCAATGCAAACATTTGCATTTGGCATGAACAAGTGTTTTCATTTTGTTAAGTGCCAATTCTCCCTGGAGATGTTGAGTGTAACTTTCATGAGGTTTTCTGTGGAGACTGCAGGCCATTCATTTTTAGAGTACTCCCTGCGTAAAACCAAGAATTTATAAAGTTAAATGCACTTTTATTCCAAATGGACTGTGGATACAGTGCCCTCCATAATGTTTGGGACAATTGTTCATTTTTCTTCGACTTAGCCCTCTGATCCACTGTTTAAAATTACAAATCAAAGCATTCAGACGTGACTACAGTGCACACTGCAGACTTTCACTTAAGTCACAGCATGTAGAAATGAGAACACCTTTTCTACGTTGGTACTTCCATCATTCAGGGCACCATAATGTTTGGGACAGTTGGCATCACAGGTGTTTGTGATTCCCCAGGTGCGTTTCTTGGCTTCATAAGATACCCAGGCTTGCTTCTAGCCTTTTGAGTGTGTAGTTGCCATTGTTCAATGTGAGCTGTGCTAGCAGAAGTTCAAGAAGCCATTATAAGGCTGAAAAACAAGAATAAAATCATCATAGACATCAGTAAAACTTTAGGATTACCTAAATCAACTGTCTGGATTATCATTAAGAAGAAATAATGCAATGATGAGTTCAGTAATCAGAAAGGTGCTGGTAGGCCAAGGAAGACCTCCACTGTTAATGACAGGAGAATCCTCACTATGGTTAAGAAAAAGACCCAAACATGCCTGTTCAACAGGTCAGAAGCAGTCTTCAGGAGGTAGATGTGTATGTGTCAGAGACTACTATCTGCAGAAGACTTTAAGAACAGAAATACAGAGGCCACACAGCAAGATGCAAACCATTAGTTAGCCAGAAAAATAAGATGGCCAGATTACAGTTTGCAAAAAAGCATTAAAAGTGCATGCAGAATTCTGAAAAAGATCTTGTGGACAGAGGAGACAAAGATGAACCTGTATGAGAGTGATGGCAAGAGCAAAGTGTGGAGATGAAAAGAAACTGCCCAAGATCCAAAGCATACCACCCCATCTGTTAAAAATGGTGCTGGGGTGTTGTGGCTTGGTATGTATGGCTGCCACAGGTTGGGCAACCTTGTTAATAGTCATTATTTTCCTGTATAAATCGTTGGTTGTTACGATAAAAAATGTCAGTTAAATATATCATATAGGAGACACACACAGTGATATTTGAGAAGTGAAATGAAGTTTATTGGATTTACAGAAAGTGTGCAATAATTGTTCAAACAAAATCAGGCAGGTGCATAAATTTGGGCACCACAAAAAAGAAATGAAATCGATATTTAGTAGATCCGCCTTTTGCAGAAATTACAGCCTCTAAACGCTTCCTGTAGGTTCCAATGAGAGTCTGGATTGTGGTTGAAGGTATTTTGGACCATTCCTCTTTACAAAACATCTCTAGTTCATTCAGGTTTGATGGCTTCTGAGCATGGACAGGTCTCTTTAACTCACATCACAGATTTTCAATTATATTCAGGTCTGGGGAATGAGATGGCCATTCCAGAACGTTGTACTTGTTCCTCTGTATGGATGCCTTAGTGGATTTTGAGCAGTGTTTCGGGTCGTTGTCTTGTTGAAAGATCCAGCCCGGCGCAGCTTCAGCTTTGTCACTGATTCCTGGACATTGGTCTCCAGAATCTGCTGATACTGAGTGGAATCCATGCGTCCCTCAACTTTGACAAGATTCCCAGTCCCTGCACTGGCCACATAGCCCCACAGCATGATGGAACCACCACCATATTTTACTGTAGGTAGCAGGTGTTTTTCTTGGAATGCTGTGTGCTTTTTCCTCCATGCATAACGCCCCTTGTTATGCCCAAATAACTCAATTTTAGTTTCATCAGTCCACAGCACCTTATTCCAAAATGAAGCTGGCTTGTCCAAATGTGCTTGAGCATACCTCAAGCGGCTCTGTTTGTGCTGTGGGCGGAGAAAAGGCTTCCTCTGCATCACTCTCGCATACAGCATCTCCTTGTGTAAAGTGCGCCGAATGGTTGAACGATGCACAGTGACTCCATCTGCTGCAAGATGATGTTGTAGGTCTTTGGTGCTGGTCTGTGGGTTGACTCTGACTGTTCTCACCATTTGTCGCTTCTGTCTATCCGAAATCTTTCTTGGTCTGCCACTTCGAGCCTTAACTTGAACTGAGCCTGTGGTCTTCCATTTCCTCAATATGTTCCTAACTGTGGAAACAGACAGCTTAAATCACTAGGACAGCTTTCTGTATCCTTCCCCTAAACCATGATGGTGAACAATCTTTGTCTTCAGGTCATTTGAGAGTTGTTTTGTGACCCCCATGTTGCTACTCTTCAGAAGAAATTAAAGGAGGAGGGAAACTTACAATTGACCCCCTTAAATACTCTTTCTCATTATAGGATTCACCTGTGTAGGTAGGTCAGGGGTCACTGAGCTTACCAAGCCAATTTGAGTTCCAATAATTAGTTCTAAAAGTTTTGGAATCAATAAAATGACAACGGTGCCCAAATTTATGCACCTGCCTGATTTTGTTTGAACAATTATTGCACACTTTCTGTAAATCCAATAAACTTCATTTCACTTCTCAAATATCACTGTGTGTGTCTCCTATATGATATACTGTATTTAACTGACATTTTTTATCGTAACAACCAACGATTTATACAGGAAAATAATGACTATTAACAAGGTTGCCCAAACTTTTGCATCCCACTGTATTTACAATGATGATGGAACTGCTGATGGCAGATGCCCAATAAATTTTGATGTATAGAAACATTTGATCTGCTTAAGTTCCTGTAAATGCCTTCAAACTCATTTAATGGTGCTTCATCCTTCAGCAAGATAATGATCCCAATCACAGTGATAAGGCAACAAAAGAGTTTTTCAAAGCTAAAAAATAGAAATTTCTTGGATAGCCAAGCCAGTTGCCCAAATTAAATTGAATTGAGCATACTGAAGAGAAAGCTTAAGGGGACAAACCCCCGAAACAAGCAGGACCTGAAGATGGATGCCTTAGAGGCTTGACAGAGCATCACCAGAGAAGATCCTCAGGACCTGGTGATGTCTTTGAATCATAGATTTAAGCAGCAATTACATGCAAGGGATAAGCAACTAAGAACTAAATATGACTGCTTTAATATTTGTGCCATTGCCATGTGTCAAACATTACGATGCTCTGAAATGGAGGGACCATGTAGATAAAGTGTTCTTGTAGAGGTCATTTCAACATGCTGTGACTGAAATGTAAGCAAATGAAAGTCTGCATTGTGCACTTTAATTACGTCTGAATTGTATGATTTGTAATTTTAAACTGTGGAGCAGGGGGGTAAATCAAGGAAGGCACTGTATGTATGGCAAACAGGATTACAATTTAGAAATATCACAAAAAAACATTTTAAGATACCTGGAAATACATTTTCAATACCTGACAGATTTCAAGATACGCTGAAAATAGATTTTCAGATATTTCGATTTGCAATTCAAGATTTCTTGAAAAAAAATTCCTGTGTATTTTTAAAGTGGCTCAAATACGTTACCAGTCAAAACTTGGGTCACCCAGAAAGTTTTGTGTTTTTGATACCTTTTTAATCAAGATACCATCAAATTGATTTTAAAAAATAGCCAGTGCAGTACTGGTGTAGCTAATAGCTATTACTGCTTAAAATGACTTATTTCTAATTTATTATGCATATACTGTATGGCCACAAAGTCCATTATTCAGCAATACCTTCAGTGTCCTGATGGTAAATTCCCTTAGCTTATCCTTTAATGGTCATGTTTAGTTGTTGACTGGTTACTAGAGAAATCTTTCTAATTCTGTTAGCACCTGCTGAATCCTGCTATTCTGTTCACTTAGGTTGCAAGGTACTAGCATTCCAAAAATTCAGTTCTGGATTCAAAAATTACTAAAATGAAACATCGGTGTCAAGAAACTTATGTCTATTGTTTTTTTCAAAGAATGAATGTTATGCAATAGATTCCAAAGAAGCTAAACATTTTCTACAAATGTTTCTATTACTGTCTTGAAAGAACAGGGCGAACTGGACCTAAGCAGGGTACTAAAAAAGAAGGGGAAGGACCAGATCCACAACTGTACAACAGGATGAGTTTGTGAAACAAATGCCTTACAGGTCCTCAGATGGCTTCTTCCTTAAATACACACCAAATACCAGTGTCATGTGCAACAGAGAAAAGACGATTCCTGGATGCAGGCCTTAGAGGCAGAGTTTCAAAGAAAATGGCATATTTGGAACTGGCAAATAAAAAAGAAAAGGATAAATTAGGCAAAAGAACACAAGCATTAGACAGAAGATGACTGGAAAACATTTTATGGTCTGTATCCTGGAGCTGTCTACTCTTACTTGCAGATGACACTGGTATTCGGCGTGTGTTTAATGAAGATGCATGTAGCTTGATAAAAAAAGATATCAATTTCTATCAAAAACGCAAAAATATCTGGGTGTGTACAAACATTTGACTGGTAGTGTACTTTCTGAGATATCTTAAAATAAGCCTGTTGGCAATTTTGAGATATGTGAGATTTTTTTTCAATCTTGAAATGAGCAGGAAGTTATTTTGAGATATCTTGAAATGCATTGTAGATATCCCATAAAGGACAAGAAAGTATTTTAAGACACTAGATGGCTCTGCCCCCTGCTCGCTTTGCTCGCCAAACCCCGGCTAGCCACTTTGCAGATCTGCCCCTTGCGTATGGGGAAGCGGATGTACAATTTAAACAGATTGTTGTTTTCTTGGGAATTGTTACATATGCATAATAGAACTAACTATTTTACATTACAGCACGCAATTAACCCTAGTAAAAAATAGTAAAACGTAATAAATTGAAAGAAAATTATGTTTCATGTTGTGTTAGAGGTATTTGTTGCGTTATACATTTTTGTTCTGTTTAACTTTGAAATCAACACGCAAATACTTTTTAAGCTTACACTTTTACTGTAAAACGTCAGTAAAAACAATTTTTTGAATTAACATTTCATCAATATTGCATTGAATTTTGATTACGTGTTTGGGCTTACATTGTGACAATGCAACGTATAACTGCATATGAGTTAATATCATTTCTTTCTCTTTTATAAATAAACCGACTTTTGCAAATGTTTGTCCCTGTGGTTTGTTAATTGTCATAGCAAAAGTTATTCTAACTGGAAACAGTAAACATTTTAATACAAATGGCATTTCAAGATCTTCTTTGTTGTCTAATGTTATTCGCGGAAGATGTACTACATTATTTTTCTTGTTGCCTCTTAAAATTTTACATGTCAGAATTGTTCGACCAATTTTGAATACAACTAATCTTGTCTTATTGCATAGCCCTTCACTCAGACATCAATTGTGCAAAAACATTATGATACATCCTTCTTTCAACAGTAATTCATCCAGTCGAAGACTGAATGGTATTAATGGTTGTAGATATTCTACGGGATATTGTAAGATGATGTTTTCATCTTTCGCAACATCACCACCAACTCTTTCGGCATAGTCTATTAATATGCATTTAACCAATTTGCCACGTAAACAATCGACAATTTTCCCATTAATTTGTTTGACTTCATCGTTTCTCTGTATTAGGATAACCCTTCAGGATGATATTCTTCAATAAAATTTGGACATAATAAGTATTCTTTTATTGGGAACTTAAAGTAAGGAAAATGTAAAAACTTAAGAGCTGAGAGTGCAGGAACTGTGTCTGACAAAAGCATTCACACAAATGAGAGGTGAAAGGACTGTGTGCGCGGTTGAAAATGGTTGAAAGGAAGGTAGGACTTGAAAAAATCTCTTGGCAAAAGTCTTGTCTCAAGATTTTCTTTTATAATAGAGAGATCTGAAAATGTATTTAAAATATCTTAAAAACCTTTACAGATAATGGTCTGGATTTTACTTTAAGATTATCTGGACATGTAATAAAGATAATTTAAAATATATTTCAGATATACTCTTATTGAATCACTAAAATACATTTTAGATATCTCAGATTCATTTTGTGATATCATAAATTGAGTCTCTGCTCTTTGTCAGATATATTAAAATGCATTTCAAGATATCTCAGATACATTTTAAGATACCTTTAAAAAAACATGACCTTATTTCAAGATATGTGAACATCATTTTCAGATATTTACAATACAATTGAAGATATCTCAAATAGTTTCTAGATATCTCAAAGTAGTTTTCTTCTTTTAGATATTTGAAATGCATTTCAAGGTAACTCAAAATAACTTCCTGCTCATTTTGAGATATCTCAAATAGATTTCAAGATATCTTTAAAAAGACAGGAAGTCCTATTAAAAGGAAAGGACATTTTACAGGACGTATATTTGAGGTATCACTAAATGAATTTCAGATATTTTAAAATGCATTGAAGGTCAATTTGTGATATATCACAGTGTATTTAACATATTTTGAAATACACAAGCACTTAAAAGGTGAACTGCATTTTGAGATATCGCTGTCTTATGTTTCCTTGTTTGAACTTTGGTAGAACTAAGTAAATGCAAAGAATACATTAAGAATATGGTTTTACGGCAATTGTACTTACTAAAAATCTGATTTCTCCTGCTTACCCCTCAGTTATTTAAACACCAATCAGCTACATCATTAAAACCGCGGACAAGAGAAATTAATAAAATTGATCATCTCATTACTATGGCACCTGTCAAGGGCTGGGATATATCGGGCAGCAAGGGAACAGTCAGTTCTTAAAGGTCATGTGCTGGAAGCAGAACAAATTACAAGTGTGAGGATCTGAGCAACTTTGACAAGGGGCAAATTCTAATGGCTAGGCAGCTGTGTCAGAGCATCTCCAAAACAGCAGGTCTTATGGAGTGTTGCCAGTATGCAATGGTTAGTAGTGTTTGCCCTGCTGCTCCACTCCAATTGTCCAAAGCTCCTTCCATGCGCTCCTAATTATTTTGATCTTTTCATTTGACGTATCCTCTGCTTGCATATTCATGCCACTGATTCCACCTCATACCGCTACTGCTAACTTAGAGTTAGAGACGACACCATCTGCACACACTTTGCCCAATTCCATGATATACATCCAAGCTGGGATTTTTCCCAGTCTCAGTCCAGACTCTTTTCATATGTAGCTCCTGGCTGATGGAAAAAGCTGCACACTTCCAAACGAAACTCTGACACCTTCAATGCATTCATCTCGTGTTTGGTGAGATTCTGTCCAACATGTTAGTTTTTGCAAATCTAAGAAGTGTAACTAGCTTATATTTAGTTTTAAGCTTTTGGCTTGTGGAAATCAATTTTGTAACCTTATCCTGTAACACTTGTTGCAAAAAGGGGACTCCATTATGTTGACGTCGCTTGTATATATGTAACATGTAAATGAACAAAGGCCAATGAATTCAAACATAAGAGCAGGGCAGCCTTCTGAGTGCTACTCTTTATCTCTTTTATGCTTTCTCTCTCGAATGCACACATATAGACACACTCACTCTGCTTCTTAGTGTCTCTTTCTGACATCGTCTTTCTCTCCAATGTCTAAATAAACTCCCACCACCCTGTACACTAAAACAGCATAGTTTGAGGTTCTTTGTGTTGTGGGACCACTTTATTCCAGATCTGAATTACAGAGTTAATCTGTAGTGGTTATTGCTACTGATTTATAGGCACATCCCAAAGTGATCACTAAATTGAATTGGCAATTGCATGGGTTTTGTTCTATTATCTCTGAAACAAAATTTTAGGAAAACCAGCTACAACGTTCCAATAACAGTTAAGTATGAGTGTGTCAGCGTGCCCTGTGATGGATTATTATTCCCCCCAGGTTGTTTCCAGCCTTTCGCGAAAACTTATTGAGATAGTCTCTGCCTCAGTGCAACCCTGTAATAGACAAAGCAGGTTCAGAATATAGAAGGAAGAACTTTTTATGTTTATCACTTACTACATAATATTTATGAACACGATTTATTAAGTGAAAAGGAATTTTAATATAGAGACGCAAATACGAAATTGTAATTTACAGCGCTGAATTGGACTTAATATATTTGCGGAATGTCATTTACACTAACAATGCAAGCACAGCTTTTTATGTAAGTTGGCTGAACTCATTCCGCTCCAGTTCATTAATGTATTTCTCCAGCACACTGGCTTAAAGGCATCCCAGCAGTAAAAATACCTTCTTTCTTGTGACAAACAACAGGGCACGGAGTCTTCTTTACAATTAATTTAGTATTTATGCCCCAGTTTTCTTTGATGTAAAAAAAGTCTTTTGTCTGTGCCACATTTAATATAGCTAAATTATGCAAAAAAGGGGAAAACGATGTATTTAACAGTTCTCCAGCAACAGTAAATTACTTTGTGTGTAATTAACTACACATTCTAAAGTGAACATTTATTATGTACTCTTTTATGTATGTACCCAAATACCAATACATATTTAATTTTATCCTAAAGCTATGAAAATGTTATTCCTCCAGTTCACAATTTTATCCCAACTATAAACTGTTTAGAGTCATTTGAATGTAAGTCACAAAAACATATACTTTATAAGAATATATGAGAAACCAAGATGGAAAAGAGCAAATGTCACGTTTTAAGTGGTGCGTTGTGCTACCACTATTGTTCACCATGTTTTTGAAATTACAGTCGACATCTGTTAGATTAATCTACCATTTCTGACTTGGCCAGAAGCATATGTGATTATGAATTAAGCCTTGTGCCCAGACTTGCCACAAGAGGTTCTGACACCTTGAAACCTAGTAATGGAAAATGACCGTCAAGAAAATGGATTGATAGGAGTATAACACAAATGTGTGCATTTACTCAACTTTCATTTCACACAAATAAATAACAAAAAGCTAGGAAAAACATACATTTATGTGTATTGTTTTCTTTACTCCACTGTGATAAAGATAATCTGATACTATGAAAATAAACTATCATGGCTGTTGTGGGTAGCAAGAGGCAAATTTGAAAACACAACTACTCTAAATGTCCTATCATAGAACAACTCTCATACAAAAAAATTTTTTACAACAAGCCAACAAATTGTTCAACTTCTTTACATTGTGGTGAGCCACCCTAGACTAGTTAGTAACAGGGATCACAGCAAAATGGTGTTTAATGCAAGAATTCAATTAAGAGATAATGGGATCCAGTTTAAAAATGGCAACACAAAAATGAAAACAAGCAAAAAGTGAAAATATGAAAAAAGCAATCAAACAAAACAAACACATAATGAAAAATTCTAATAAAGCTTAGACATGTTCTGTGATGCATACACTGTTTTTGGAGCATCCATGTAATTACAAGTCACTAGGACGAGTCACTAGATCTGTGCACGGAATCTGTAAGATCTTGACATCATGAAAAAAAGGTATTTTCAGGCATTTCATCTACAGGATATTATGTTTGTAATAAGTAAAAATAATGAATTGTAATAAGTAAAAATAATGAACAATGATGTTTGATTTATAAAGAAACCAAATTCCAGTGAAGTGTTTGTTACCATAAAATCATTATATGCAACAGCTGTCCTCTCAGCCATGATTTTTAATTAAAGAGCATTGGTTCATTTTGGTCCAAGGCTATAAATGTTTGTCAACTTTCAACTGCCTAGTAAAATGTAAGAAGTTTATATTTAATTTTACTATGAACTAATGTGAATGCAAATTTAAAGATAGACTGATGTTACTAAATTAACATGATCTAAGGTGACATGTATACTCAAAGTAGAAGTGACACCAGTAAAAGTAATCCATAAAAATTAAAATAAAATGTCACTTCATGTCAAAATTAAATGGCAGCCACAAGATACACTTCTTTTCAATATTTAAACTAAGAAGAAAGGAGTAAAAGAGAAATTGCTTGTGAACTTGCCTGAGCAACCATTTATTTGAAATAAGCACACCTCTGATGTATGAGTGAAAATAAAAAACCCTGAAGAAAAACTACACAGACATGGGGAAAACATGCAAACAACAAACATCATCTTCTTTCAGTAAATCTGTGAAGAGCTCTAAGCATGGGAAAGGTGTTTTATGTAATATATATATATATATATAAAAAAATGTGTGTTATTATTAACTGCTGCCTACCAAAGATTTGTGGTGAATATTTTAAAGCCACAAGTCTGTTTCCGGGTGGCACAGTGGTAGCGCTACTGCCTCCCAGTTAGGAGACCCGGGTTCGCTTCCCAGGTCCTCCCTGTGTGGAGTTTGCATGTTCTCCCCGTGTCCTCCCACAGTCCAAAGACATGTAGGTTAGATGCATTGACAAATCTAAATTGTCCCTGGTGTGTGTATGTGCACGCCCTGCCTGAGGTTTGTTTCCTGCCTTGTGCCCTGTGTTGGCTAGGATTGGCTCCAGCAGACCCCCATGACCTTGTAGTTAGGATATAGCAGGTTGGATAATGGATAGATGGAAGTCGGTTTCCCCTTACAGCACTACAGGACTTCATATTAACTTGACTAAACTGAATTGAAGTATTGAAATTAAGTTGTGCATGTTTAAAGATATACCTCTCTATATGAATGAATGTGTTTCAGTTTAAAGAAAAAAGTTTAAAATGCTGAATAAAAATATATTCTAGTGCACAATGATAGATTTTTTTTTTCTTTCCTCCCAGTGTAAAACCAGAAAAATCCAGTATAGATTTATCAATTTTATGATGCACAATTGTTTGTATCACAGAGTGAATACAAAATGAATATATAAAAAATTAGCTGAGAAAGGCCATTTGGTCTCAGGTATGTACTTCTATAGATTCTTGTTAGGGCTTTTACATACCAACAGCAAAACACCTTTATAATGCCTTACTGTGACTACTCTCATCATTAGTTACGCCAAAATTTTTTTCCTATTTTTTTTTTTTTTTTTTTTAAAAGTATGTTTGTGTTTTGTTTTAGGAGGTTGCTGTTGTATTAAAAATATGGCATTTAACTTTGGGACAAACAAACAAACAAAATAACAAATGTATTCCTTTAGGTTTTTAATTTGCAATCACATCCTTTTTTCCTAATCTGGCATTAGAAGTGAAATACAATTTATTAAGTAGCATCCTTCTCACTCTAGACAAGGCAATATCAATTGTAACATAACTGAGAACTTATAGTTAAAAAAAAAATAAAATAAAACACAGTTGTTCACTTGGAAACACTGTCATTTTACAATATTTCAACTCCAGTTCATATTCAGACTGGGGGTCTTAATGTGTGGAATTTGCAGTTTTGTCCTGTATTCCAGAGTCCTTTGTCAAAGCTCCATTCTTTTTAACTTTTCCTTGTGTTACTGTTTTTGTTTACAACAAGAGAAACTTGGGACTTGTACAGGTTTGCTTGTACCTTGCATCCACAAATGACCAGGGAAGCCGAGTTATGGAAATGATGGGGATGTAACAAACTACACTGTAAAACGTACATGCTCTCACCTTTATATAAAGATGGAAAATTAGAGCACAATAGAATGAGAGATGTACCAGATACTATAAACAAACAGACAATGCAGAATGAGGAAAATTTCAAGGAGTCATTTTATTAACATACATCCAGAATAAATGTTTAAAATAGAGGGAGCACACAGACAGCTGCATATTTTAATTGATATTATGTAATCATAAAAAAAAAAATTGTCACCCCCTGCCTTATAGCTTAATCTTTCATGTTCTTATCAAGCTTAATTTATACCTGATTAAAAGGTAAATCTCTACAAACATCCTGGAATGTTGAAAAGGTTGCAATATTTCTTTTTGAAACAAACAAAGTCCACATTTAAGGGAAAGCTTATATCAAAGACTGAATTAAAAGACACCGGTAGGGTTTGGGGAGGCAAGGGGTTCACTCATGACAGGCCTATCACTGTAATTTCTTCCCTAATCCATACAAACTATTACAATCACAAAGTTTTATTTTAAAATAAAAATTGATTTTATTTCTTTTTTGTTTTAAAGTAAATTTGACATTCCCAAGCTCCAAGGTCTTCCTTAATTAGCTTTGTGCTAAAAACCGGTATTTAAAAAATTGTTGATAAAAATATTCCTCTGTCTACAATACATTATGGACACTGGGGTACCACACAACAGCAACAGGTGAGGGATAGTGATGCTACTCCGACTTGGCTTCTTTATCTTCTGAGTTTTCAGGAGATTTAGCCTGCAAGTAGATGAAGTTTATAACTAACTATTCAAATATACACAAATTCTACAGCAAGCTATGCCATTGTTCAAGTTTTCTTGTATACCCTATAAAGCTTTCAGATATACTGAATTATAACAACAGGTCATCCCTAGAAAGGTTTGCACGTGGATGTAACAATATACATCATTATCAAACATTTTGATGTCAATTTAAATTCCTCTGGCTTGCCATTGTATCAGTTAATGTTTAAAACATTAACAAAGATGATTAGCATGCATTTACTTAATACCATTGAGAAATACAGGGCCTGGATGGTTGTATTACATTAGAAATGCATTACAAAGAAACAAAATCATGAGAAAGGCTACCCTTAACTAAGAACGTAGGTTTTAATAAATTAAGAAAATAGGTTCATGTCTATGAATATTAACCAAAGGTGAAGGTTCTAGTGACAACCAATTCTGTGATGTCAGTTCAGAAGGCTTTAACACTGACAAACCTCAGAATCATCACTGCTCAGCTCATTCAGGTTGGTCAATAAATAGCAGGTTTATTCAAGATAGACCACTCTCCAAAATGACACTCTTAAAATAAGGTAAAACAACAAGTAATCTTTTACAATAAACTTGCAACAATTAATGTAACTTACTAACTGGGTCTGTATAAATGCTATATGATTTTACCTACTGTATGTAATAGACTATTGAAAATGTTTATTCATTTAAATAATGGTCATTTTTTCTCAAACACATTCATTACATGCACATATATGTAAATAATCTATGGAATATAATATATGCAATGGCCAAGTAGTATCTAGATTTTAATTGCAGTCTTTTCTATGGACTTGCAAGAAGGATATTCTTCAGCCTAGTAGGTGAAAAGATATTATCCTAATGGAAGAACCAACCTCATTTGTCTTAGTATCTCCATTTTCAGAGTGGTTTTCCTCATTTGCTTCTGCCTCTGCCTTTGCACCTTTCTTCCCTTTTGTTGTAGTTTTCTTGTCCTCTTTCTTGTCATTTACCGTCTTCTCTTTCTGCAATACAGATTTCTTCTTTAAAGTAAACTGTGACAAATGTAAACTTTCATTCCTGTTGAATCCTTTATCATCCACTCAGAATAAGTAGACGAAAAACATACAACAGTGATAAATCTGATTGACATTTAAGGAAGGTAATCCTTTAAAAATCAGAGTTCTATGGAACTAAACATTGGACATAAGCTCATGCAATCCTAAAGAATCCTTGGCAGAAAATACTATAATTAACAAGGGTGTTCCAAAACCAAAAACTTTTTTCATACATATTATGAAGTGTTTCTCCAGTTATCTAAGGAAAAAAAAATGACGATGTATCATATATCCAAATAAACAAAATATATTACGATTAAATACAGAAAGTCACTGAATGTGATGAAAGAATGAAAAAATGTTTCATGATGACATTCAGTTTCCAAGTTTGTTTACCTCGGTCACTTACCAACATTATGCAAATCTAACACTACTACAGTGACTTGAACTTTATTTCAAAATACTTTAAGCATGCACCTTGCACCTAAAAAGTGTGTGCATTTTAATAGATGCTCTGAAGGTCAAAAGAATGGCATAATGAAATATCTGCATGGAGTTAGCTTAAAGAAGTTACAGGACTATCTTTTATGAATGGCTCCTAAGACAAATACAAATACAGTCTGTGTTTACAGCTTTGAAGACCAAAAAAATAAACAACCCAATGGCAGGAACCAATGCAAACCTTCCATCACATATTATAGTAGGACAACACACACAAAGAGTTATAGAAGGTCAAATACAAAAGGTCTTTGGCTTTATCAATGCACTCAATTAGAATACTTGGATAATGAGAATTTGTATTTCTTGAGTTAATCCATGTAACATATCTGAAATGTAATATTTTTAGCATTTCACTGAATTAGTTTAAAACACACATCAGTATTAAAAACAGAAAACATTATTATAATGAAAATTTATCAGGGCTGGGAATCTATATTAAAAATCACAAATGTATGGAAGTAATTGCAATTAATCACATCTAACATGAATGTGTAATTATAAAATGAATGAATCATGAAGTAAATACACACTGAATCACATTTAATGTAGTATCAACACAAAGGATTTAAAAAAAATGCATATAATGAGCTTAAACTTGAATTTGTAACAAAATACTATTTGAGCAAGTACAAACTGGTGCAGACTGGCAAGTTAAATACACAGAGATACTAGAGACTTAATTTGGTTTTAGTGTCACTCAAAGAATTTATTTAGCACATATGTGATAAGACTTTGATTAAACCTTTTTACAGAACTATGAAATGAAGAAAAAAAAAAAAAGTGTAATTTTTACCTTCACAACTTTTTCTAGTGTTTCACCAGGACTGCAGTAACCCCCCTTCCTGCAACACCTCCTCTGCACCTATGCCGTTATGTATAAATTAATACAATGAACACCAGTGCTACGTATTGACACGTGGCATATCTTCATGAACTGCATAGCATGAAATGAAAATTTTATTTCATAACATTCATTAAAGTTAGTACATACAGTACTGGATGTGTATATAATTCTATAGTTACACATTTGATTTATTTGTATTATTGCTTCATAATGTTAAAAAAATAAAATTTAAAAAATTAAACACAATGAAAATGCCACCCTGACCAAAGCACCACCTGAGGAGTTTGCCCCTTTGCTGGCCCTGGATGCAACAGTTATTTTTAAGGTGTTAAACAGGCCACATTAATCATAATACTCAAGAGTTAAATATAAATTTTTAGGCCTAGGAAAGTTAATATTCAAAGATCACATCCCTTAAATAATTTGTTTGTGGCGATTCAGGTCTTACTAAAGTTCATCTTTGAAGTAAAAGCAATAATACAAGGCCCAAAACTATTTTTTTAATCTGACAAATAAACACAAAGCTTCCTGATTACCTAAAAATTACAAAAAAAGGAGTCTTCAAAGCACAAAATAAAAATACTGGAAGCAACAGAGAACAAAAAAAGCCAACTATACTTAAATGTACTTATCAGACATATGGAATGATATTTCAAAAGATTAAATATCTAGGACTTATAATTTACAAAGTAATAAGTGCAGTTACTAAAAATGAATTTTACAAAGCAGCAAAGACAACTATATATAAGTATGTAAATAAAAACATTCAAATGAAACAATAATCAGTCAACGTAAAGGCTAAAACATTTTAATAACCTTTTAGATTCAAGTTAAAACATTTATGATCATAGTTCTACTACCAAGATAAAAGACTACAGGTCAGTTGTAGTGTTCAATCTGCTCACGATCTTCACAAGATAATCATGTTGGCATATATTTTATGGTAACTATAAGTGGCTGTCGTGTAGGTCTGTTCCTATTGCAATGTGCTTTTTAGATGTGTATTACCACAAAATCAGGACGACATGAACAATAAGACCATGTTTTGTTGCAATTTGCACTTTCAAACTGGCACACACTATCTGATATTACTCAGACTTGAGTATAAACACAATACACACACATCAATATTTTTAAAAATTTTAGATTTCTGACCTATTCAATTTTACACAACAGTGCAAGTGTGCACTAAAACACTAGAGCTGACTATGAATGTTTTAAAATTTACAGAAAAATTCTTAACTTTAGAACACAGTTTTGCATGGAAAATGTACATTATATATACCATACCTGTGATGAAATAACTGATTTGAAAGATACTAAACATATCCTTTAAGGAGACAATAAAATCAACTAAAAACACACACACACCATATAGTATATACATACATATCTTATGTAATTTTGCCTTTGTTGGTGATTGAAGAAAGAATTTATGCACCATGTACACAAATATAGACACATTCTGTAAGTATTAAATATCAGCATGATAGTCCCTACATAAAGTTGTGATTTTGAAATTGACCCCATTAATATATATTGTAGACACACATCATATATAGCTGTAAAAGGTTATTTATTTACAGCAATATCTGTTGACGCAATCCTGCTCAAAATCTAATGGACTTCAACTATTTTAACCATACTAAGTTTAATTCCAAGAGTGTGATTCATTTTCAAGTTATGTTCATGTACTTGCAACCTCACAAACCTGTACATACAATCAATGTTGATCTGAAAGTGTTAAAATTATATTCATGGATGCTTAAAACATGTAAATCAGTTGAAAACTTTAAATTGAAATTTTAACTTACTTCATAATACTACTCCCACATACTGTATAATGTATAAGTATATAAAACCACACAGAAAGATGTATATTGTTTAACTTGTTCAAAGTACGTATACACACACACACACATTTTTTTTTTCCATTCAACATATATCCATAAAATAAGTCAAACTGTTTATTACCTTTGCTGGCTTTTTAGGTTTTGGTTCTGGCTTAGGAGGTGCTGGTTTCTAAAAATAAAATAAGATTAACGCTGAAAAACTTTCCCCACCTATTCTTTTAAATTAACTAAATAGATGTGAATAAATTCCCTATACTTAATACAGTGTCTGTAACATTAGTAAGAAGAGTACACAAATGAATAATTGTATTATATATTTCAATGAAGCACAACTCACATCTGCACTTTTGCCACCTTGCACTTAACACCACCTACTGATGACACAACTAAAGAAACCGAATAAAAACAGACTATTAGCAATTCCAAAGTTAAGTGCTCAACAAAGAATCATATTCTTTACCTGAAGAATCTTTATTTCTGGTTGTAGTTTTACACATATTTACAAATACTTTCAGATACTGAAGATTAAACGGGGGGGGGGAAAAAGAATCTCTAGACCTACACTTCTCATGACTAGAAACAAAAGGAATACAAGACAATGCATATTGACCGTCAAAAACTTGTCTTCAACATATCAAACCAAAACTGCAAAAATTCAATATCTCACAAAGTTGACATCTAATTAGAAAAAGGCATATAGTAAACTTATTGCTCAAAGTAGCAATTTAATAAGTGCAAACTGTCTCACAAGGTTTAAAATTATATATTAAAGAATAAAGATACTTACTGAAGATAACCTAGCAGATCTCCTCTGGGGCTAAAAAATAAACATTAACATTGTAGCTGTTATTTTACCTGAAAACCAGTACTGACTAAAGTTTTAAAATGACAAACTCTCCAAAAATTGCACATTTCTGATTGTAGAATTAAAAAGCATTTCAATAACACAGATGCAGTAAAGCACGATCAGAAAAAAGGGATCTCTTCATTTCTCCATTTTAGACTTACCAGGCATTAATGGACCGCAATTATGTAAACTAACTCTTCTAACTGATAAACCGAGTCATGTAATGTTTTAAATAGTAACAAAATTTTGCCAACAATTTTAAACTTAAAACCCACTGTTACTCTTCCTTGGTAAGCAACTCTCAATTTGATGCCTATATGTATTTTTTTTTTTAATCTAGGACAGGGCTTAACAATTTAAACAAATAATACAAAACATTATACAGTACTGTGCTGTAAGGAAAGAAACAGAAATATGATCCAAATATTTTGTACTGCTTTAAAAAAATGGAAATAATTTTTGCATGTTTTAAAATATTCAGTAATTTACTAAATCAATGAGAATAATTAAATAAAAATAGTTCTTTCTGTGCACTGACAACTTTGGGTATGTTTTAGCCCACTGGTCATATTGACAAAATTATACCCATACCTATACCTATATGAAGCTTCATAAAAATGAATTGGTTAAAGGCACCATGTGATTTTCAACCTGAATTAAGAGTTTCCTCTGGCATCGACAAAAAAGGAAAAAAATTGATACCTACTAGCAACGAAACGAGAAAATTTCAGTTTCAAGACTTACCTCCTCCTTGACATCTCCTTCAGCTCCACTCTGGATGGGAGAAAAGGACATGCATATGGTAAGCGAATTGTTTCAAGCCATTCATTTGAGAGTCGCTAAAGTAACCAATCCATGATACTAAAACAAATTGCAGGGAAATGGAGAAGGTTTAAAAGGGATTAACTAAATCTAAATAAGTGGTTTGCAACAGGGTCGGACCGTTTTTAACGTGATTTGTTTTTACAACATTACCCCAGAAAATGTAAACGATTTTTCAAGGAATTCTTGCTTTCATAAAAATCAAACACTATTTGAATAAAAATCTCGATTCATGTCACTGCCTGAAAGTATTTAGTTTTTTGAGCCGAGGTGAAATTTGTGATCATATGGGACTTAATTGCACATAAAGCACAGATTTAAAACTTGTTGTAAATGGGAAATCAATTGCAAACATAATCCAATATAGAAAAGCAACACAACATGAAAAAGTGAGTGAATGACGTACGCTTACATCACAGTTGTTAATACTATTTATTTCAAAATTTTTTATTATATATACAGGGCATATTAATTGTTGCTTTCGCCCAAAAACAAGAATTTTATAAACCAGTGCATACGTTACACAATTCCACATACTGTTCCAAATGATCAAAACGGAGCATGCACATTAAGGGTAAAGAAAAGGCAGAACAAAAGCCCAACACCATCCCTCTGATAAGAGGCCTTTCACCATCTGTTATACTGTATGCCAATTGAGAATAGAACTGGGAGAAGAAAGGGTCACTGCTCCACCTGGCGGATCCTAGCGATCACAGCAGCCATCTGGCATTGCCAATATGGACGAAGAGGAAAAAATATAATAAATCGCATATGTGCAAAAACAGGATGAATGCAACTGAGTACAAATGAATAGGAGCCGTGCAACAATGGTTTAAGCCTCCGCAAATTCACAAACTGTAGATTAACACCCCGCCAGGCAAACAACTCCCACTGTAATAGGACTGAGCACCATGGCTGCTCGTTCATAATCCAGCATGGAGACCGACCCTTTCGTTCTTACTTCATATACGCGAAGCTAATTAAATTATCGACACAATACCGCCTTCCGTTGCATATCTGTGCAATTCGGTTCAATTTGGAAAATGCTTTTTTTTCCCCACTTAAGATTCTTATTAAATAACCTACTAGTAATTTAAAAGATTAAATCTGCCTTGCCTGAATCCCGAGTGCTTCACTTGCAGCAGAACGTATCCCCTCGTCGGACATGAGAAAGAAAAAAAGTAAACCTTACTTGTTTACCTACCTTTCTTTTAGGCATTCTCTATTCCGTCAAAACGTGTTAAAACAAAAATAAAAAATAAAAGCTGTACAGCAATTTGGTGTTTACTGCATGTAAACTGCAACTCCCCCCTTTATTTTACTAAACAGAGTAGTAAAAACACACCAACATTAAAGACCAATGGTTGAATGGGGGTGGGGCGCGGCTAAATATGGATTGACGCTCTCTTTGACCAATCGCCTTGGCCAAATTAGAGGCGTAAAGAAGCTGGCGTTTGAGCGCTGGAATTTTTACGCGCGAAACACCGAGTTCCCCGGGTAAGCAGTTTAAAATCATAAGCAAGTAGGAAAATAAACAACGTATTAGCCTGAGAAGAAAAGACATAAAAATACACTTTGGAACATTTTTTATATGGGAAAGCATCAGGTGATCGTGCTCGGACATTAAGACATTTATTCAAGGGGTGTGCTTGATATTACGATGTAAATGCTTGAAAAGCTAAAACGGTTTTTAAGGAATAAACCAGAGGGGCAAGTGCGGATGTTTCGGTTGTCATTAATCCAATATGGCGCCCAGTCTAGTTGACATTCCAGTGTTTGGCAGATCAACTGAATTCCTCCGTCGGGAAAAAAAGCTTCCTAGGCAGCCAAACAGCACTAAGACGGGGCCAGGGATTGGTTATTAGAAATCCCCCCAGCGGCTGCATTCATGTACTGGATGCGATTGGTTACTTTGTGGACGGCGCTTTTGGTGGCGGAGGTTTGGATTTTGCTGCTATTGGTAAGCAGTAAGTTAACGCCTCTTTATGCTTTATTGTAAAGAGCGCATCGGCTGGATCACACCAAAGAAACCAAAAGGCTAATCAAAGTCTATATGATAACGAGAGATTTTAGCGTGTTAAAACGAATACATGCTAGAGGTATCACCAAATCTGTTGACTGGTGACATGTAACCAGTTCAAACGATAGGTATGCAGCGCTGCTCCTCCAGGTAGATCTCCTATAGTAAAACCATATTGGCTTTAGAAAATATAATACTGTAATGCCAGAAACTTGTAGAATAATAATGCTACATAAAATCACACACAAAAACAAATAATAAGCTAATTTCTATTTATACATTTTTTTATTAGTTGTTAACATTTCTTTTTAGCAATACATTTTCTGCACCCTCTTCGTGCTAGTCAGGGCAAGGAGACTGTATTTTCCTTTTAAGTATAAATTTGCTATATATTGTAATATTTTTCAAATGCTGCTACATTAGTAGCACCAAGTTGACACAGGGTAGAAAAAGGGGGTGTTGAAAAAAAAAAAAACAAGACTGGTTGTTAGAGCACATCCCTGTAAGTCATCATGGACAAACAGCATGCTATTATATCAGAATCACTTTTATTTGATCAGTACTTGATGCTCAGGAATTTAACATGGTGGCTTTGGAGCTGCTTATGACATAACACAGTGTAACATACAAATAGCATAAGTTAAACAACACACATTATAAACAGTTGCAGAATAGTTCAGTCATAAATGAGATGAGCAAATGAAAGCATGTGCGAATAGTGTTTAGACACATGTACATGTATATACAATGCATCCGGAAGGTATTCACAACATACTGTCATTTATTTTTGGAGTGGGCCATAGCTGAATGAAACCAGACACAAATCTAGAGTGTGATCACAGTGCTTTGAAACTTTAGGGACTTTATTCCTGGTAAGGAGAAATACCAGTAAATTCTTTGCATATGGTAAGACAGATAAAGCTGAAAACAGTAACATTTTTTTTTTATGTCATACATACATTTTCTAAACCTTCTCCTTCAGAACAGGCATGTGGGATGCTGGAGCTTATCCTAGCTGTCATCAGGCACAGGGCAGCAATAATCCCAGGACAGCATTCATTGCATGGTGGAAACACACGCGGCATGTGGAATTTAGCATTTCCAGTCCTTCTAACCTGTATGTCTTTGGACTTGAACTTTATTATATATTTTATAGTCAAATTCATCTTTATTACCATTTTACTCTGTACAATGGAATTGTTATTTGCATGTCTCCAAATAAGCATCATGGTATTACAAAAAATTAAATTATTATTTTAATGCAGTTAGTGTCATATAAAAGCAAAGAACTTCTTTATTTATTTTATGAAACACATTACAATTAATAGGTGGCACAGTGTTAGCTCTGTTGCCTTGAAGTAAGTATAACAAAGTTTGTGTCCCAGGTCCTTCCTGCATGGAGCTTGCATGTTCTCTCCATGCCTGTGTGGGTTTCCTCTAGGTAATCCGGCTTTCTCCCAGTGTCCAAAGACATGCATATCTTTTCCTGCCTTGTGACCTATCCTAGCTGGGGTAGGCCCTCACCCGCAGCCTTGGTGTGATTAAAACTGATTAGATAATGATATTTCATTACAATTAACTAAACACAAAAAAGCAATAATTCAATGAATGCTATTTCCAGCCACACAAATCAATATATGCACCCTTCCCCTACTCAAATGTGAGCACACGTTAAAGTATGCAGTAATTCCTGTCATATGTTGAGGCATCAAATGGGTTGATATGAGACCATTTTATTTATTTAAGTACAAAATTAATTAACTCCTAACAAAGCCTGAAAGACACTGAACTGTTCTCGCAGAGAAATTTTGATGTTTTTTTTTAATTTGTGTAAAATAAGATATCAGTCTCACAGATTTATGGAAGGTAGAATATGATTCTTCCAAATGGCTAAGATTGAGAAGATGAGTAAGTAACACAGTGTAAGATATTACAGATTTTCCTTGACGGTGTAATTCCATCTGGTGTTACTCCAAATACTACTATCAGACAATTTTGAGTAACTGTAAAAGCAAAACTAAGAAGTAAAAAAATAATTCCCAATATAGTTTTAAGGATAGAGCATTCCCAAAACACATATCCTACCTCGCAAGAACTTGGTACCTTCGTTTGCAATTTGGATCTTGTCCTGTATATTTTTGTATACTCTTAGGTTAAAAGGACATGTGCATTGTGTAATTTTTTTATTGTTAAACTCATTAATATCTGCAAAGTATGGTGTATCATGTGGATGGCTGATATCCATTCATGATGTGAGATTCCTATTTAAAGCATTCTTTTCCAAGCATGGTTTTAGATCACCGATGGATGGATAGATAGATAGATAGATAGATAGATAGATAGATAGATAGATAGATAGTTTTGTTTTCATTCTCTACTCCACAACTATCCTCAGCGGGCTGAGTGTGCGCCCCATAACTGACCCTGCCCTCTTAATCAGCTTGATGATTCAGTGTGTGTCTCTTGAAGTGATGTCATGCTCAGCACACAACAGTATAGAAAAGCATTGTGGCTATCATAGAGTTGAAGACTATATAAAGGATGTCACTACCTTCATTAAAGTAACACAGTCTCCTAGGAAAAGAGAAGCTCCTCTGTGTTACTAGACCAGTCCTGGTCTTGTCATTGATGTGAATCTCTAAGTACTTGCAGCAGTATAGCACCTCCATATGCACTCCCTAAAGAGTGAAGGCTTTTTAATGTGGTAAAAGTCAATAACCAGGTCCTTGGTTTTGCTGATGTTAAGTTGCAGACAATTCTTTCTGCACCAAGAAACAAGGTTCTCTACTTGACTCTTATACTGTGTCTTGGTTGTCATTATCAATACACCCCATTAGGGCAGAATCATCAGAGAATTTCTGCAAGTGACATGACTTGGTGTTATATTTGTAGTAGGAGATGTACAAGCAAACTGCAGTTGGTCTAAGTGGACTTTCACAAGATAACTCATATAGTCTAGGAATAACCCCTCGATGATCTTCTTCATGTAGGATATACAGTCCACTGGTCTATAGTCATTAGCTAAAGAGACATCTGCCTTCTTTGGAACAGGGACAGTGCAGCATGTTTTCCACTTTATAGAGTCTAAGTGACAGACTGAAAAGGTAGCGGATCATACCACAAAGTTAGTCGGTACAGACCCTAAGTACCCAAGGGCTGACTCCATCCGGTCATGTGGCTTTTCCTGTTTGTAGCCTCCTCGGTGAAACTTCACTTGGTCATTAATTATGGACAACCCATACTGATCAGAGATAGACTCATCACTGGCCATACCAAGTGAAGTGGTAAGAGATGTTGATGTAATAGGGAAGACGTGGGGGACTGATCATTGGAACAAGATGGTGGTAGAATGAGAGTAAATTTGTGAAAATTTTGGTTCAGCACACTTTGAGATATCAGAAAATTAGAACAATCGATGGGGACAGGCCTATAAACCAAAAAAAAAAAACTTTGACAATCCTATCCACTTAATTTCTCCAGAATAAAATCAAGTCCAATTCTGAAGGTATACCACACTACTTGGAAATTAATTTCATTTATCTGTGGTGTGTGAAGAAAACATTCTAAAGTTTGTGCGATATTTTACCCTTAACAAATTTCCATCTGTGTCCCTTATTTTAAAGTAACAGCCTTGTACTTTTTCCACTGTACTAATTAATTTAATAATTACAAAAGCTTTATTCTTGTCAACTCTTCTTTGTTTGCTTAAATTGAAAAGGTTCAGCTCATTCAGTCTTCTTTTATAACTCCAACCTTGAAAACCTGGAATTAGCCTAGTCATTCTCCTCTGGTCTATTTCTAGCTCTGCTATGTCTTTTTTGTAAACTATTGTCCAAAACAGCATTCAGTACTCCAAGTGAGACCTTACTAGTGTTATATAGCTTAAGCATGTACTGTACACATCATGCTATATAACCTAACATTCTGTTGGCCATCTTGATCACTTCTGTATAATGTCTAGATATAGACAGTCCTCTATGACTCCTAGGTCCTTCTTATACGAGGTACCTTCAATTTTCAGACCTCCCATTGTGTATTCAAATGTTATACTTTTCATTTACTTACTTTAAATTTTATCTGCCATAGATCTGCTCGTGTCTGCATTCTGTCTCAGTCCCTTTGTAATGATTCAACCTACTCTAGGTTAATTTGGCATCATCTGAAAACCTAACCAGCTTGTTATCTATATTCCTATCCAGATCATACTTATATATATATAAGGAACACCAGTCTTAACATTACCTCATTCTGATAGGATTCCTCACTCCATAACCTTTTTCATATGTTGGTGAACTCTGAAAATGCTGCCTGTATTATTTTTCAGCTATGGATATTGATGGAATGTAGAAAGGTTGGGAGAATTTCTTTAAACATTTCTAATTTGCACACACTTAAAGTAGTCTGTTACTGGAATCTTGTATTTGAAGTGTAATTGCTCAGAGGATGCACAGCCATTGTCAAAAGTCTGTAAAGTTAAAAAATGTAGAGGCTAAAGATACCTGGAATGCATAATTTGTGTGCACAGGGGACAATTAACAATAGTGCCTTGGCTCTAAGGTTTTTCTTACTTTTGTGCCATATTTTGAGGGAATGTTGCACTACCAGATTTTGAAGTGCATATAATATTTATAAACAAGTAATAGAATTGGAAACTAGATAATGCTATCCTATACTTCAGGTCTTGTGTTTTTTATGTGTAAAATGTTTGCATTTCAAATACATGAAGTAATAGTTGTATCTAATCTTAAATAATGGCTAATAAAGATAGGGGTTCTCTGAAGATAAACAGCTCAAAAAAATTAAAGGAACACTTTGAAAACACATCAGATCTCAATGGGAAAAAGAAATCCTCCTGGATATCTATACTGATATAGACTGGGTAATGTGTTAGGAACGAAAGGATGCCACATTGTTTGATGGAAATGAAAATGATCAACCCTGAATTCAAAGACGCCCCAAAAATCAGAGTGAAAAAATTATGTGGCAGGCTAGTCCATTTTGCCAAAATGTAATTGCAGCAACTCAAAATTGTACGCAGCACTGTGTTCTTGTATACATGCCTGACAACATCGGTGCATGCTTCTAATGAGATGACAGATGGTGTTGTGGGGGATCTCCTCCCAGATCTGGACCAGGGCATCACTGAGCTCCTGGACAGTCTGAGGTGCAACCTGGTGGCATTGGATGGACCAAAACATAATGTCCCAGAGGTGTTCTATTGGATTTAGGTCAGGAAAGTGTGGTGGCCAGTCAATGGTATCAATTCCTTCATCCTCCAGGAACTGCCTGCATACTCTCACCACATGAGGCCAGGAATTGTCATGCACCAGGAGCCACTGTACCAGCATAGGGTCTGACAATGGGTCCAAGGATTTCATCCTGATACCTAATGGCAGCCAAGGTGCCTTTGTCAAGCCTGTAGCGGTCTGTGTGACCCTCCATGGATATGCCTCCCCAGACAATCATTAACCCACCACCAAACTGCTCATGCTGAATGATGTTACAGGCAGCATAATGTTCTCCATGGCTTCTCCAGACCCTTTCACTTCTGTCACGTGCTCAGGGTGAACCTGCTCTCATCTGTAAAAAGCACAGGGCACCAGTGGTGCATCTGCCAATTCTGGTATTCTATGGCGAATGCCAATCAAGCTGCATGCTGCTGGGCAGTGAGCTCAGGGCCCATTAGAGGACATGGGGCCCTTGGGTCACCCTCATGAAGTCTTTCTGGTTGTTTGGTCAGAGACATTCACACCAGTGGCCTGCTGGAGGTCATTTTGTAGGGCTCTGGCAGTGCTCATCCTGTTCCTCCTTGCCCAAAGGAGCAGATACTGGTCCTGCTGATGGGTTATGGACCTTCTATGGCCCTCTCCAGCTCTCCTAGAGTAACTGCTTGTCTCCTAGAATCTCCTCCATGCCCTTGAGACTGTGCAGGGAGACACAGCAAACCTTCTGGCAATGACACGTATTGATGTGCCATCCTGGAGAAGTTGGACTACCTGTGCAACCTCTGTAGGGTCCAGGTATCGCCTCATGCTACCAGTAGTGACACTGACTGTAGCCAAATGCAAAACTAGTGAAGAAACAGTCAGAAAAGATGAGGAGGGAAAAATGTCAGTGGCCTCCACCTGTTAAACCATTCCTGTTTTGGGGGTCATCTCATTGTTGCCCCTCTAGTGCATCTGTTGTTAATTTCATTAACACCACAGCAGCTGAAACTGATTAACAACCCCCTCTGCTACTTAACTGACCAGATTAATACCCCATAAGTTTCATTGACTTTATGCTATACTCTGATTAAAAAGTGTTCCTTTAATTCTTTTGAGCAGTATATATGGGAACTTGGGAAGAATTTTCATTTTAGCAATTTTTATTCTCCCAGCTAAGGTGAGACAAGAACATGATTGTCTGGTAACATTTTGAAATCGAAAGAAATTTAAGAAATTTAATTTGAAGTGATCAAAAGTAAAAAAAACTAAGACATACAATATGTTCTTAATATAATACAAAAAGCAGAATAAAATGAAAAACAAAATTAACAAAATATACAAAATTAGCTGTGCTACCCATCTAAGATGAATTGAAATCTAAGTAATAAATGTAGACCTCAGTGTTAATGTTTACAGTTCACCCCCTATTGAAATATATTTTGTAACAATTGTAGTAACACAATACATTGCATTTCTGCAAGTGTTATTATCCACCTTGATAAAAGGATAAGTGCCTGTGCATCTGTATATGCATCCAGCTGCTATGTCATGGTCATTCCAACAAATGGTGCATCACAGACATTTATAGTAATAAAATGCATTATTGCAAATACTGTTGCAATGTGAAAAGCATTGCATATGTTTCTGTTAAATACCATTTAGTGTGGAGTTTGTAATAATGAATGTTTCTAATCCGCCATCTCTTAGAATGAGAAATGCAGTGCATTTTATCACTACAAATGTTTGTGGTGTACCACCTGTTGAAATGAAAGAGGCATAGCACACACAGATACACAGACACTTGTCATTTTATCAAGGTGGATAATATTGGAAAAAAAAGATTAAATAAGCAAAGATCATACTTGGGCCAATCTGAAGAATAGCATTTAATGTTTTTTGTAATTATGGCCCATAGATATTTCATCTGTTCTGAGACAGTTACAGGAAAGTAATCCAGTTTAATCTAAAATAGAACAGTACACTCTTATTCAACATTTATTTTTCCTTTTCTTTTTATAGATGTACCATTCTAGATTGTTATACTAATGATGATAATAGGATTTGCAGGTAATTGGTACAATTTATTATCTGTACATTTTCTAGGATAAAAATATGAGAGCAGGCTAAATGAGTCATTTAGGTAGATGTCATATTAATTCAGAGTGAGAATATATATATATTTTTTCCTGTGGGTACTCCGGTCGATATTCTGTATTTGCCTGGTATGAATGAATGTAGCCGTATGCATGAGTGTGCTTTGTGTTCCGGGTTTCAGTTTCTTGATTCCCACCTTACTATTTAAATATTTAGTATATAAGTAGCAAAATAAACTAAATTAAAGAGAAGGTACCTGTTAGAACACACATAATTTACATTATCCTGGTAACACTGTTATTAGAAAAACTCTAAACAGCTTATTGTAAACATGGGATTCAAATTAACTTAGAATATACATAGAAAATATTGCCTGCACTGCAGACATTGAGCTGTGGTGTCTCTCCCTAGGCCATCTCTCTTTTTCTCTCTCTTCCATAGTGGTGCACTTACCTATTTTCTGGTACTGTGTACATATGTGTTTGTACAGAATCATGTACAGAAACTTTGCTTTGGATAATGTAGTAGTATCTTTATATCTCTCTGTCTTTCATTCTCCCAGAACATCAGTCCTTTCTTAGACTGAATAAATTCTTGGGAACACAGGAAATTTATGCAATATACAAAACAAATGAAATAGGAACCTAACTGTGTATTTTCACAGAATATATCCTCCATCATATAGGGAAAATTTAGAGTAGCCCATTATACTAATATGGTTATCCTTCTGATATTGTTATCTGGAGAAAAGTAATGCAGATAAGGAGAATGTACAAGCTCCATACTGACAGTGCGAGACCAGGAGTTTAATCTAGAACTCTAATTAACTTGTTTCATTTATCAGTCTTATTCCAGTGAAGGTCTGAATTCCAGCAGATGCACTACATGATTATTTTTCCATCCATCTATTATCCAACCCACTATATCCTAACTACAGGGTCACAGGGGTCTGCTGGAGCCAGTCCCAGCCAACACAGGGCACAAGGTAGGAAACAAATCCCGGACAGGGCGCCAGCCCACTGCAGGGCGCACACACACACATACACACTAGGGACAATTTAGAATGACCAATGCACCTAACCTGCATGTCTTTGGACTGTGGGAGGAAACCGGAGTACCCAGAGGAAGCCCACGCAAACACGGGGAGAACATGCAAACTCCATGCGGGGGGACCTGGGAAGTGAACCCAGGTCTCCTAACTGCGAGGCAGTAGGCGCTACCCACTGCGCCACCGTGCCGCCCTCATGATTATTTAACTTATGTTAAATCAGAAGACATAAATTTAATCTAAACTGACAAGTAGCAAATATAAAGAGTAGTCTAGTTCTATTAGTGTGGTGAAAGGTACATGAAACTAACTTTTCACAGGCTGACAACATTTCCAAAAAAGTTCTTTTGCATTCTTAAAACAGGTGATCTTTCAGAGAGGATATTCATCATTAGTGGTAATACGTATTGTCATATGATAGAAATCTTTCTTAAATTCAGAAATTGTTGTCAGACAAATTTTCTTGGCAGGAAATTTGTCATATGTCTATCTGAAAAATGAATCTATATATTGGTTTATAACATAACATTCTCAAATTATCTTAATTGTAAACTTCTATACTATACTGTATCTCAGCAGCACTGGGCATAAGCCAGGGATGAACCTCAGATAGCTTACCAGTCCATTGTTGGGCCCACCCACTCAAGGACTAACACTAACAAACATGTCTTTGTGATGTGGTAAGGGAACTGGAGCAACCAGTGAAAAACTCACACAAGCATAGGGACGCAAACATGGCATCTATTTAGGCATAAGAATCAAACCCGTGATACTGGGTCTGTAAGACAGCAACAATGACCATTGTATCACAGTACTGCTGTACTAATCTATTTATTGATTAAACAGCTGAGTTGTGGGAGCCTGAACAATAGGAATAGCAATAGGAATGTAGAAAAATGTAGTGATCCATTTTAAAATGTTTGTCATTTCTATTATAATTGTTTATCTAATATACTGATTGATGCAAACACTTCGGCAGTTATTTTTTACATTTTTAATAATTACAACATTCATCTGTAAATTTATACTAATCTTTAGGATTTTGATTGTATATAGACATGGGATTTTTTTTGTTGTGGATCAATACATAACATCCATCCATCCATCCTCTTCCGCTTATCCGAGGTCGGGTCACAGGGGCAGCAGCTTAAGCAGAGAAGCCCAGACTTCCCTCTCCCCGGCCACTTCTTCCAGCTCTTCCGGGAGAATCCCAAGGCGTTCCCAAGCCAGCCGGAGACATAGTCCCTCCAGCGTGTCCTGGGTCTTCCCAGGACCTCCTTCGTTGGGCGTGCCGGAACACCTCACCAGGGAGGCGTCCAGGAGGCATCCTGATCAGATGCCCGAGCCACCTCATCTGACTCCTCTCGATGCGGAGGAGCAGCGGCTCTACTCTGAGCCCCTCCCGGATGACTGAGCTCCTCACCCTATCCTTAAGGGAAAGCCCAGACACCCTGCGAAGGAAACTCATTTCAGCCGCTTGTATTCGCGATCTTGTTCTTTCGGTCACTACCCATAGCTCATGACCATAGATGAGGGTAGGAACGTAGATCGACTGGTAAATTGAGAGCTTAGCCTTACGGCTCAGCTCTTTTTTCACCACGACAGACCGATGCAGATCCCGCATCACTGCGGATGCCGCACCGATCCGCCTGTCAATCTCACGATCCATTCTTCCGTCACTCGTGAACAAGACCCCGAGATACTTAAACTCCTCCACTTGGGGCAGGATCTCCCCCCCCCAACCCTGAGAGGGCACTCCACCCTTTTCCGGCTGAGGACCATGGTCTCGGATTTGGAGGTGCTGATTCTCGTCCCAGCCGCTTCACACTCAGCTGCGAACCGCTCCAGAGAGAGCTGAAGATCACGGCCTGATGAAGCAAACAGGACAACATCATCTGCAAAAAGCAGTGACCCAATCCTGAGTCCACCAAACCGGACCCCTTCAACACCCTGGCTGCGCCTAGAAATTCTGTCCATAAAAGTTATGAACAGAATCGGTGACAAAGGGCAGTCCAACTCTCACTGGAAACGGGCTCGACTTACTGCCGGCAATGCGGACCAAGCTCTGACACTGGTTGTACAGGGACCGAACAGCTCTTATCAGGGGGTCCGGTACCCCATACTCCCGGAGCACCGCCCACAGGATTCCCCGAGGGACACGGTCAAACGCCTTTTCCAAGTCCACAAAGCACATGTAGACTGGTTGGGCAAACTCCCATGCACCCTCAGGATCCTGCTAAGGGTGTAGAGCTGGTCCACTGTTCCGCGAGCTGGACGAAAACCACACTGTTCCTCCTGAATCCGAGGTTCGACTATCCGACGGACCCTCCTCTCCAGAACCCCCGAATAGACTTTTCCAGGGAGGCTGAGGAGTGTGATCCCTCTATAGTTGGAACACACCCTCCGGTCCCCCTTTTTAAAGGTGTCCATGCGATGTTGCAGAGACGTGTCAACCAAGACAGTCCTACAACATCCAGAGCCTTAAGGAACTCCGGGCGTATCTCATCCACCCCCGGGGCCCTGCCACCAAGGAGTTTTTTGACCACCTTGGTGACTTCAGTCCCAGAGATGGGAGAGCCCACCTCAGAGTCCCCAGGCTCTGCTTCGTCACTGGAAGGCATGTTAGTGGGATTGAGGAGGTCTTCGACGGTGGACCAGAATCTCCTCGAAGCCGTCCAAAAGTTGTTCTCCATGGCCTCTCCAAACTCCTCCCATGCCCGAGTTTTTGCCTCAGCAACAACCAAAGCCGCATTCCGCTTGGCCTGCGGTACCTATCAGCTGCCTCCAGAGACCCACAGGACAAAAAGTCCTATAGGACTCCTTCTTCAGCTTGACGGCATCCCTCACCGCCAGTGTCCACCAGCGGGTTTGGGATTGCCGCCCGACGGCACCGACCACCTTGCGGCCACAGCTCCGGTCAGCCGCCTCAACAATAGAGGCACGGAACATGGCCCATTCGGACTCAATGTCCCCCACCTCCCGCGGGACGTGGTTGAAGTTCTGCGAAGGTGGGAGTTGAAGCTACTTCTGACAGGGGACTCTGCCAGCCGTTCCCAGCAGACCCTCACAACACGTTTGGGCCTACCAGGTCTGACCGGCATCTTCCCCACCATCGAAGCCAACTCACCACCAGGTGGTGATCAGTTGACAGCTCCGCCCCTCTCTTCACCCGAGTGTCCAAGACATATGGCGCAAGTCCGGCGACACACCACAAAGTCGATCATCGACCTGAGGCCTAGGGTGTCCTGGTGCCAAGTGCACATATGAACACCCTTATGCTTGAACATGGTGTTCGTTATGGACAATCCATGACGAGCACAGAAGTCCAATAACAAAACACCGCTCGGGTTCAGATCGGGGGGGCCATTCCTCCCAATCACGCCCTTCCAGGTCTCACTGTCATTGCCCGTGGGCATTGAAGTCTCCCAGCAAAACGAGGGAATCCCAGAAGGTATGCCCTCTAGCACCCCTCCAGAGACTCCAAAAGGGTGGATACTCCAAACTGCTGTTCGCGCATACGCACAAACAACAGTCAGGACCCTTCCCCACCCGGCGGAGGAGGCCACCCTCTCGCCCACGGGGTAAACCCCAATGCACAGGCTCCAAGTCGGGGGGCAATAAGTATGCCCACACCTGCTCGGCGCCTCTCACCGGGGGCAACTCCAGAGTGGTAGAGAGTCCAGCCCCTCTCAAGGAGATTGGTTCCAGAGTCCAAGCTGTGCGTCGAGGTGAGTCCGACTATATCTAGCCGGAACCTCTTGACCTCGCGCACTAGCTCAGGCTCCTTCCCCTTCAGAGAGGTGACATTCCATGTCCCAAGAGCCAGTTTCTGTAGCCGAGGATCAGACCGCCAAGGTCCCCGCCTTCGGCCACCACCCAACTCACACTGCACCCAACCTCCTTGGCCCCTCCCATAGGTGGTGAGCCCATGGGAGGAGGACCCACGTTACCTCTTGGGCTGTGCCCGGCTGAGCCCATGGGTGCAGGCCCGGCCACCAGGCGCTCGCCATCGAGCCCCACCTCCAGGCCTGGCTCCAGAGGGGGGCCCCGGTGACCCGCGTCCGGGCAAGGGAAAACGTCGTCCACAGTTTTTATTCTTCATTGGAGGTTTGGAACCGTTCTTTGTCTCATCCCTCACCTAGGACCAGTTTGCCTTTGGTGGCCCTACCAGTACCAATACATAACACTTCCATTTAAATACTGAGTCCTTCCATATTTTAAAACAATGAAATGTTTACACACAATAGGGAAATAAATCCTTTAACAAGAACTGTATATATAAGACAGGTATCGGTATGGCATTATATAGCAGGTAGTTATTAATTAATTATGGCAACGTGTGTATGCTAGTGATAATAGGCATGCAATAAATAAGATTGTTTTCCGTTTAGGCAAAATTTTTTTTACTGAAAAACAATGTTAGATACCAGTTACCATGAAAGCACTTTATGATATTGTTCCAAAATTGTCATTGTAGGTTGAGTAATAAGCAATCTGTATTAAGAATTTGAATTAATATCTTGAAGCTGGAGGCTAATGTTCACAGTTATTGTGTCAGCTATTAAATAGTACCGTGGAATTGCTTGCACGAAAGGAACAATATTCATAAAATATGAGAAATATTCATTTTTCTATGCTCTATCAACTGTACAATGTTTAGTTATACTGGCACCATCAATATGCTGTGGATCAATGTCATGGGCTTTAAGTGAGTCATTTAAACAAGCTCTAATGGTGGGTTCTAAACTGACTCTGGTAAGTCGATTATAAATTCAGTTTCATAGATAGAGGAAGAAAAAATCAAACTGAAAATGGCAATGTCTGTCTATTGAGATGACGTATATTATAAATTTAATGAAGCAATTAAAAAAAAGCATTTGTTACATTTTAAGGCCTTATAGTCCCTGTAAATGAAATATCACTGCCCCTTTGAAAGTACTCAATGCCATCATTGTAATAATGGCAGTACACCTGGCAAAAAATGGTTTGATAGTTTTCCTTTAACAATATTCATTTATCGAGATATTTTCCAGATTCACTATAGAGAGACACGTGGTTTCATTTAAAATGTAACAAGTTAAGTTTAATGATGTAAATGTAGTCTACACATTAACTGCTGTAATTTGTTTACACTTAGAGTTTTATGTAGTCTGAACATATTTTTCAGGTTAGGCTTTGCATATGCCAGGTCAGTGGTTCTCATTTCATTCCTGGGATACCACAGTGGCTGCAGGTTTTACTCAAGTTTCACAAACGAGTGGGTCATTGTTATGTGTGATTGGTCTAATTGTAGAATTAGCTAGTCTTTGTCTTTTTTTATTTTATATTCATAAAAATGGTTTAGTATGATGTTAAATAAATTCAGAAATGTTTATTTTTTGCTATACCTTTGAACATTTATTTTTTACTGTTTACTTGTTTACTTCACTTTTTTTGTGTGGAGTTTGCTCCTTTATTTATATTCAGATATAAACGATTAGTGACAAGCAATGCAGTCACAGGTTCATAGTAAACTGAATGCCAAAGGAGAACAACTACTTCAATATCATGTTAATTTGTGTGCTAATTAGTAGGGAAACACTTAAATCAGTGATTCTGTAGTTCAGTCTGGTATACAATATATGATGCTCTGGTGTACAAAAGACTTCAGTCCCAGTCTTTTGTTTATTTTACACCCATAGCAGTTTAGGAAAAACTGAGAGAAAATGTACAATTCACTCTGTCATGGCAAATTCAGTGGCAGCTCTTCAAAAGCGTGACTGTCCTCATTCAGGCAGCTAATGTTCAGCAGAATTCAATAATGTCCTTTTTATCCAAGGAAGATTCAGGTATTGTGGTCAAGATGACACCTGGCTAAACTGGTGACTAAGTAAGGAACAGAGCCTTTAAGGGAAAATCAAAGAAAGATTCATTAAACAGCAAAGAAAATAAAATTCTGCTAGGTGTCAAGCCAAAATAAAACCTGACAGTGGACAGTGGAAAGTCAAAGAAATAAAGATGAGTACTTAATGGAACTTCAATTTCATTTACTAGCTAAATAAGAATTGCTTAAAAATTAAATGTAGATTTTTGTTATTTATTCAAAAAATTGGACACCATAATATGCCCACAGCCATTTTAAATACCCAGAATAATACCCAGAAATTAAATACACAGAACTTGGAACCAGTAAAAGGCTTTACAATGATTTGAATAAAACTGCTGTTAATAAACAAAATTGTGCTGAATATGTTAAACTCCATAATTAATAAACAAAGCTTTTGCCTCAACATTACAGCGTATACATGGTATGAGGCATCCATGACATTCATTTCCAACATAGTCCACTGCCTCCCATAAAACATAAGACTGGTGGAGAATTTGCAGTATTAGCGTTGCTGATGCAGGACCAATTCCAATACAGCTGTACACCCTTCAGGATTATAAACAGCTGCTCCAATGTGTTTCTTCTTGTAGATATTTCTGCAAAAGCTGCTTTGCCAAGAGCATGTTGTCTATCAGCAAGGAGCTATTTGCTGTACTACACACTCTTTCTGGGTAAATCAGGTTGCAATTATGACTGCAAAATTAGAAATCTACTCCTTGATGGTCTTGGATCCTGTTCATTGTTGGTTCCCTGATGCTGTTCAGATAAAGAGTGAATGTATTTAAGGATCTGGAAATATTTGTGTAACAGTGTGACACAAAGTAGAGCTACAGGGACCTTCAAATCATATGTCAGCATTGGAAATAATAGGTTGACAGAAAAAGGGAACTTATATGTCTGATTGGCCTTTCCTCATCAAACATTTTCATATGTTGTATATTTTTCTATTAAATCTTCCACCTGTTTATCTAATTTAGTTTACTCCATCCATCCATTATCCAACCTGCTATATTCTAACTGCAGGGTCACGAGGGTCTGCTGGAGCCAATCCCAGCCAACAGAGGGCGCAAGGCAATTAGTTTACTAATATAATTTAATATATCTCAGCTCAGTCTAAGCAAATGCACTTTGCAAGGAATTAGTATCCTGTTCTTGGGTTGGTTCATGCCTTACACCAATTAGATAGATAGATAGATAGATAGATAGATAGATAGATAGATATACTCTTGGCTGTAAAGAAAATATACAGTGTATTGCAAAATTGGGTTTGGAAAATGGAGAGGGAATATAAAAATATATTATTGTTCATAACTTCAGTTACTTCTTATTACAAATGTAAAATCCTGTTTATTATAAATGATAACTGTAATGTATTCATTAACTCAACAATTTTGGTAATCATTAAATTAATAGTAAGTCACTCCTCATTTAAAACAAATGTCACCTGCAACAGATTCGCTCAAAAGGTGCACTTCTTAGGTGCATGTATACATCAGGAGCTGCTGAACACAAACTTGGGCCGTTGGAATCAGGGTACAGAGATCAGCTCTAGGAGTATCCCTTTCACAAACATATTTTGACATTCAAATCATAAGTTTTATTCTCAGATGTGATTCAGGAAACTGCCATCAGCATAAATAATTTCCTTTGTTATGTCTGCCTGTTCTGTTGTGCTTGTCTGTGTATTGCCCTATATTTATGGAAATGTATTGTTTAAAACAGAAAGCATAGCCAAAAGTGTTTCATCAATTAGAAATTTATATTTATGAGATTTTGCTTTCACCTGTCATTTTTGTCCAGTATCTCACAGTGTTATCATATTTTGCTCAAAAATGCTTATGAATGGATTAAACCATAATTTTGATACTGCTGCCAAGGGCTGTCATTTGAATTGGTGAGTTCTGTTTTGTGCATCTGCTGACTTTTCCTAATTTCTTAAGCAAATATGGAAACATAAAAATGGGAAGTAATGTCCTTTAATAAGGGTGCTATGTGTTACATGTCCATGGCACACTATCGGTATTACAATGGACATTCGTTTTAGAGGACTGTATACCTATTGTTTTTACTGGATTTAGCCTTTCTTATGCATGTTTAAAAGTTAGCATTATCAAGGTATTTGAATCTATTGACTCAGTAATTAAATAGAACCTCTGGGAGACCATTAAAATCATGAAAATCATTTTACACAGTCCTGAACTTCAACTTCAAATCTGTATACTTACTGTTCCTTTAGGTAACTCACCCTAACTGTTGTGTTTGTCTTGTTTAAAACAATGTCATAAGAATCTTTACTCTCAAAGTGCATGCAAGAATACATGCTGAGTGATGAAGTGAAGGTTTGCAAGCAGCTGTGAAACCTAAGATGCAAACTAATTTAACTTATTAATACAAAATTCAACAGGACCCCCATCTTCCAGCTAATTCATGTGCTGGGCTCAGTGTATTTCAGTCCGCATTTGCACAGGTTTTACAAAGAAAAACATGTTGATGTGGTAACCAATTTTCAATCACATTCATCTTCAGTGAGAGTACAAGTTACTTATATGTTAGAAATAAAAAATAAATCATAATCATTGAATTGTATTATTAAAGAGTCCAACTGGACAAACTCCATGAGTGATTCAACCTGTTTATATTAATCTAATGTTCAGCTATCACTCAGTGAATGGTGTTCACAACTATATATGAATAGATGTGCATGTGTTTTTGTTTTTGTGATATACATTTACTGCTCCAGGTGAAAGAAAAATCTTTAATATACCCGTGTATTGAAAAATATTGCATGCATTGTTAAAAAATCATTTGTACACTGGACACTGCAAACAAGGATCTTCTTATGTTTTCCTTACATTTTACACTTTATATTGGATTGCTGTTCCTGTTATACAGTAAATAGAACAGACAAAGATAATCATAAACAGTTTGGGCCATAAAAAATACCCCCTATTTAATACAGAAGTTGTAGGTTTGGAACAGTGCACAGGCACAACACCAGCAATGACTGCTGCACTGCACTTTCCAAACTGAGATGACAATGCAAGGATTCATTTTGGAAAGGGTACAACATAACTAAGAAAGGCTCAGTGTTTACAAATCGTTATCAAAAGCAGCACTAGAGTTCACTTTTATTTAGATACTTGTATGATAACAGTGATAGCTCTGGTCATTGCAGGGTTTTTAAGAAATGCAGCCTTATACTGGGGTGTAGAGGTCTGTAAGAGTGAAGCAGAAATAAACGGGATTGATGAAGAAACGTGTACTGTGTATAGTGTATATTCTGCCTTTGTTATCTTCCATTTGTGATAGTTTGAATATTTTCTTAAACTATTTCTACCTCAACCTGTTTTGATAAATATCATCCTAGTTACCCATATCATTTTAAAAACAATGTGCACATAAACCTAGGTTTTTATTTTAACTGGTAACAATGCACTTGTATTGTAATATAGTTACAGTATTGTTTCTCATGTCACACACGTGTGCATGGGAGGCAGCTAAAGGGCTTGAGTGAAGGCAGTTCGGAGTACATTGACTCTTTTTCTCCCTTCCCTGTAGACCATTCCCGGGGTAGTCTATCTGGCTCTATTGACATCACTTCCGGGACCGAGCCAATGAAAGTCGACCTCACCAGCTCCGGCCCCTCTCATGTCACGTCCGGCTGTGATCCAATGGTTGAAGACCACGTGCTCAATCCTTATGACCTCACTTCCTGTCTTCCCCTTTAAAAACCTGCCCCTTTTCCCTCAGTCTTGTTTTGGACTCCGTTGTATGCACTTCATTGCTGATTATTGTAAAAAACGACTTTTGCAGCCGGGAAACCATATTACACGGGTGGCTGCCCCAAACCTTTATCTGTTCATGTCTCGTTATTGTGACATTGGCGTAGTCGGCAGGATGGAGAAGTCCTGGAAGAGAAGGGGACAGGACCTGCAACGCGTCCAGGTGGGAGCGTACCGGGGCAGAGTTTTCAGGCGGGGAGGGTGTCC